>NW_027476126.1:675000-685000 GCF_051020955.1 Megalopta genalis
AAACGAGTAATTTCGTGTATAAAGTTTAATTAATATCCCATTAGTTTGCCGGGAAACATCGATTCTTCCGATCTAGAAAGAGACAGAGATAGACGATCCGCGTTATGTTAAATATTTCAAGGTTCCCGATTCCACAAAATTATAAAAAGTATACGGCTGTGTAGCAGGGATCAAAACGAGTAATTTCGTGTATAAAGTTTAATTAATATCCCATTAGTTTGCCGGGAAACATCGATTATTCCGATCTAGAAAGAGACAGAGACAGTCGATCCGCGTTATGTTAAATATTTCAAGGTTCCCGATTCCACAAAATTATAAAAAGTATACGGCTGTGTAGCGGGGATCAAAACGAGTAATTTCGTGTATAAAGTTTAATTAATATCCCATTACTTTGCCGGGAAACATCAATACTTCGATCGCGCGAGAGAGACAGAGAAACGAACAGTCTTTTTTTCGATTTACGGCTAAAATAAATTTTTCTCATTTTATTCAATAACATATTCTTGCTTAGATAACTTTTTTACATAGGGATTAAGCATTTAGAACGATACATTGTTTAAAATAAGGGCACTTTACTCTTGACATTTTACGGTTTTTTCAATTTTCTGAAAAATCCTATCATTAGATTTTTTTAAAAATACGATATTCTTGCTTATCTAACGTTTCTACATAGGGATTAAGCATTTAGAACGAAATCTAATGTCAGAAAATGGCACTTTACTCTTGACATTTTTCGGTTTTTTCAATTTTCTGGAAAATCCTATCATTAGATTTTTTTAAAAATACGATATTCTTGCTTAACTGACGTTTCTACATAGGGATTAAGCATTTAGAACGAAATCTAATGTAGGAAAATGGTACTTTACTCTTGATCGGTACGTTGGGACTTAGAAAATATTCGGGCGTACGCGGCGCGCTCGGCGCTTTGAACAGCTCCGGTGTCCCCATTATTTTCGATTTACGGCTAAAATAAATTTTTCTAATTTTTTTCAATAACATATTCCTGCTAAAATAACTTTTTTACATAGGGATTAAACATTTAGAACGATACATTGTTTAAAATAAGTGCACTTTACTCTTGACATTTTACGGTTTTTTCAATTTTCTGAAAAATCCTATCATTAGATTTTTTTAAAAATACGATATTCTTGCTTAACTAACGTTTCTACATAGGGATTAAGCATTTAGAACGAAATCTAATGTCAGAAAATGGCACTTTACTCTTGACATTTTTCGGTTTTTTCAATTTTCTGGAAAATCCTATCATTAGATTTTTTTAAAAATACGATATTCTTGCTTAACTAACGTTTTTACATAGGGATTAAGCATTTAGAACGAAATCTAATGTAGGAAAATGGTACTTTACTCTTGATCGGTACGTTGGGACTTTGAAAATATTCGGGCGTTCCAATCGCTCGTCTGTTGCATCATAGCGCGTCTCGGCGCAATCGACCGATTCGCTCGATCCATTATTTTCGATTTACGGCTAAAATAAATTTTTCTAATTTTTTTCAATAACATATTCCTGCTTAAATAACTTTTTTACATAGGGATTAAACATTTAGAACGATACATTGTTTAAAATAAGTGCACTTTACTCTTGACATTTTACGGTTTTTTCAATTTTCTGAAAAATCCTATCATTAGATTTTTTTAAAAATACGATATTCTTGCTTAACTAACGTTTCTACATAGGGATTAAGCATTTAGAACGAAATCTAATGTCAGAAAATGGCACTTTACTCTTGACATTTTACGGTTTTTTCAATTTTCTGGAAAATCCTATCATTAGATTTTTTTAAAAATACGATATTCTTGCTTAACTAACGTTTTTACATAGGGATTAAGCATTTAGAACGAAATCTAATGTAGGAAAATGGTACTTTACTCTTGATCGGTACGTTGGGACTTTGAAAATATTCGGGCGTTCCAATCGCTCGTCTGTTGCATCATAGCGCGTCTCGGCGCAATCGACCGATTCGCTCGATCCATTATTTTCGATTTACGGCTAAAATAAATTTTTCTAATTTTTTTCAATAACATATTCCTGCTTAAATAACTTTTTTACATAGGGATTAAGCATTTAGAACGATACATTGTTTAAAGTAAGGGCACTTTACTCTTGACATTTTACGGTTTTTTCAATTTTCTGAAAAATCCTATCATTAGATTTTTTTAAAAATACGATATTCTTGCTTAACTAACGTTTCTACATAGGGATTAAGCATTTAGAACGAAATCTAATGTCAGAAAATGGCACTTTACTCTTGACATTTTTCGGTATTTTCAATTTTCTGGGAAATCCTATCATTAGATTTTTTTAAAAATACGATATTCTTGCTTAACTAACGTTTTTACATAGGGATTAAGCATTTAGAACGAAACCTAATGTAGGAAAATGGTACTTTACTCTTGATCGGTACGTTGGGACTTTGAAAATATTCGGGCGTTCCAATCGCTCGTCTGTTGCATCATAGCGCGTCTCGGCGCAATCGACCGATTCGCTCGATCCATTATTTTCGATTTACGGCTAAAATAAATTTTTCTAATTTTTTTCAATAACATATTCCTGCTTAAATAACTTTTTTACATAGGGATTAAGCATTTAGAACGATACATTGTTTAAAGTAAGGGCACTTTACTCTTGACATTTTACGGTTTTTTCAATTTTCTGAAAAATCCTATCATTAGATTTTTTTAAAAATACGATATTCTTGCTTAACTAACGTTTCTACATAGGGATTAAGCATTTAGAACGAAATCTAATGTCAGAAAATGGCACTTCACTCTTGATCGGTACGTTGGGACTTTGAAAATATTCGGGCGTTCCAATCGCTCGTCTGTTGCATCATAGCGCGTCTCGGCGCAATCGACCGATTCGCTCGATCCATTATTTTCGATTTACGGCTAAAATAAATTTTTCTAATTTCTTTCAATAACATATTCCTGCTTAAATAACTTTTTTACATAGGGATTAAGCATTTAGAACGATACATTGTTTAAAATAAGGGCACTTTACTCTTGACATTTTACGGTTTTTTCAATTTTCTGAAAAATCCTATCATTAGATTTTTTTAAAAATACGATATTCTTGCTTAACTAACGTTTCTACATAGGGATTAAGCATTTAGAACGAAATCTAATGTCAGAAAATGGCACTTTACTCTTGACATTTTTCGGTTTTCTCAATTTTCTGGAAAATCCTATCATTAGATTTTTTTAAAAATACGATATTCTTGCTTAACTAACGTTTCTACATAGGGATTAAGCATTTAGAACGAAATCTAATGTAGGAAAATGGTACTTTACTCTTGATCGGTACGTTGGGACTTTGAAAATATTCGGGCGTTCCAATCGCTCGTCTGTTGCATCATAGCGCGTCTCGGCGCAATCGACCGATTCGCTCGATCCATTATTTTCGATTTACGGCTAAAATAAATTTTTCTAATTTTTTTCAATAACATATTCCTGCTTAAATAACTTTTTTACATAGGGATTAAGCATTTAGAACGATACATTGTTTAAAGTAAGGGCACTTTACTCTTGACATTTTACGGTTTTTTCAATTTTCTGAAAAATCCTATCATTAGATTTTTTTAAAAATACGATATTCTTGCTTAACTAACGTTTCTACATAGGGATTAAGCATTTAGAACGAAATCTAATGTCAGAAAATGGCACTTTACTCTTGACATTTTTCGGTTTTTTCAATTTTCTGGAAAATCCTATCATTAGATTTTTTTAAAAATACGATATTCTTGCTTAACTAACGTTTTTACATAGGGATTAAGCATTTAGAACGAAATCTAATGTAGGAAAATGGTACTTTACTCTTGATCGGTACGTTGGGACTTTGAAAATATTCGGGCGTACGTGGCGCGCTCGGCGCTTCGAACAGCTCCGGTGTCCCCATTATTTTCGATTTACGGCTAAAATAAATTTTTCTAATTTTTTTCAATAACATATTCTTGCTTAGATAACTTTTTTACATAGGGATTAAGCATTTAGAACGATACATTGTTTAAAATAAGGGCACTTTACTCTTGACATTTTACGGTTTTTTCAATTTTCTGAAAAATCCTATCATTAGATTTTTTTAAAAATACGATATTCTTGCTTAACTAACGTTTTTACATAGGGATTAAGCATTTAGAACGAAATCTAATGTAGGAAAATGGTACTTTACTCTTGATCGGTACGTTGGGACTTTGAAAATATTCGGGCGTACGCGACGCGCTTTTTTTTTTTTTTTTTTTTTTGTTTAACGTGGGGGAAATCTGCTGGTCAGACACCCCCGGCCCGCCCGAGGGGCGGGGCGGGGGTAGTGCGGGTTTTGACCCGCTAAAACCCCCACGGCGGCCTAGGGCGCTGGCGAGTAGCGGGGGAGCCACGGGAACTCTTACAGAACACAACCGCGGCTCCCCCTCGCCTGGCCGGCCACCAGGATGGAATGGCGATGGCCGGCCGCGTCCCGGGGAGGAGATTTATACTCCCCCCATGAATCATCTTGCTTCGGCGGTGCGGGGGACCGCACCCCACACCGCCTCGTCACTCCCACTATGGGGAGGACAGCTTCAGTTGGGGGGGGGGTTGGCGGGCGGCGGGCAATTAAACCAGTAATCTGGTACACCCGCCGCCCGCCTATTCTCATCTGCTCGGGGAGGGGGGCTCTAGGCGTGGGCGCACACGCCGCACCCCCCGCTCACGGCGACCCCGCTCGGCAGCCTCCTTCTGCAGCATCACCTCTTCGCAGAAGGCGATGGCTGCCGCCCATTTTCTTGGGCTCTCCAGCATGGCCCCAACTAAGCTGGAGAGAGCGAGGTCGCGACCAACTTCCCGTCTTAGGACTCGGCGCAGCACTGAAAAGGCGGGGCATACCTCCAGTGTATGCTGCGCCGAGTCCTCCTCCGCGCCACAGTGGTGGCACACCGTCGTCGCTTCCCGACCGATGCGACACAGGTACACACCGAAGCAGCCATGCCCGGTGAACACCTGCGTCGCACGGTAGGTGAGCCTGCCAAACCGCCTCTCCCGCCACGAGGTGAAGTGTGGCAGGAGAGCCCCGGGGACGCGCTCGGCGGCATGGGAGCAAAGCTCCGCATGCCATCTGGCGAGCGCTAGTCCCCGGGCCTGGAGTTCGAAGCCGTCGACCGCCTCCTGCTCCGGCGGGTCCCCCCGAGCCCGGCCAGCGATGCATATGCGCCTATAGACATAGGCGCGCATCGCCGCCTGCAGCTCGAAGGGAATTTCTCCCGCCAGAGCAAGCGCCGCCACGGTAGACGCGGTGCGGTAACCCCGTATGAGGCGAAGGGCCATTTGCCTCTGAAGCCGGCGCAACAACAAAGTGATGCGCCGGCTTGCCCTCGCGGACGGCCCCCAGATCGGGGCGCCGTACAAGGCCATGGACCGCACCACGCCCAGGTATAGGCGACGCACCATGTTATCCGGTCCCCCGAGATTGGGCAACAGGCGGCCGAGCGAGGCCGCCGCCCTCTCAACTCGGGGGACGAGGCGGCCGAAATGCGCCCCGAATCTCCAGTGGCTGTCGAGGATCAGTCCGAGATACTTGATCTCGGACTTCACCTCGACGCAGGCTCCTCCAACCCAGATCCACGATCCGGCCGGTGGCCGCGACCGAGGCCGTCCAAACCAGACGGCCTCGGCCTTCTCCGGGGCCATCTTCAGCCCCAGATCGTGGATCTTCGCGACGACGGCTGCCACCGCAACCTCCGCTCGTCGGATGGTCCTCTCGAAGGTGTCCCCGACGGTGACCACTAACGTGTCGTCCGCATAGCAGACGACAGTGGCACCGTCGGGCAGGGAGGCCCTCAGGACTGCGTTATATCCCAGGTCCCACAGGAGTGGTCCTAACACGGACCCCTGTGGGACCCCGCAGTCCACTTCCCTCCGTATCGTCCCGTACCGGCCCGGGTATTCCACCCACCTGTCCCGCAGGTAGGCCCCGATCACCCGCCTCAGATAGGGAGGCACCTGGTGTTCAACCAGGGCCTCCCTAATGGCGGACCAGGGCAGGGTGTTAAATGCATTGACGATGTCGATCGACACCGCCAAACACACCCCGCCCCGTGCCACGGCATTGTCCGAGAGGGACTTTAGACGGTCGATTGCGTCGACCGTCGATCGCCCCTCCCGAAAGCCGAACTGGCAGTCCGCCAGATCGGGGCCAACGCGGGACAGGTGCCTGGCGAGGCGGGCAGCAATGATCCTTTCAAAGATCTTGCCCACCTCGTCCAGGAGGCAAATGGGCCGGTACGCGGAGGGAGAATCCGCAGGCCTCCCATCCTTCTTTAAGAGGACCATCCGACTTCTCCTCCAGAGGTCCGGGAACACCCCGGACCTCAGGAGCCCGGAGAAGAGGCTTCTGAGCCTCCCGCCCAGGACGCTCATGGCAAGCAACCAGACCCGGCCGGGGATACCGTCCGGCCCCGGGGCAGTATTCTTGCCCCGAAGCCATTTGACTACCCCGGCCATTTCCTCCGGCGCGACCTCCAGATCCGGGGACCACTCATGTCCCTCTAGCTGAGGGACGGGCCGGGACGCCTCCCCGCTGACGGGGAATAGCGCGTCCACGACCCGTCCGAGCATCCCCGGATCCAGGCTTTCCGTCAGAGGGGGGGCCCAGGGACGTAAACGTCCCATCGCCATTTTGTATGGGCGCCCCCACGGATCTCGGTTCAGAGACCCGAGAAAGTCGCGCCAGGCCTGGCTCTTCGCCTGCCTGATGGCCAGCTGCAGGGCGACCACCTTCTCCCTGTATCGCCCATACAGCTGGATAGCCAGCTCCACGTCGGAACGTCGTCGTCGACGGGCGCGGGCGTACTGGCGTCGCGCGCGGACGCACTCTGTGCGTAAATCCGCTATCGCGCGCGACCACCAGTACACCGCCTTCCTCGGGAAGACCCTGGCCCGGGGCATGGCGACGTCGCAAATCGACGTCATTGCGCCCCGGAACCAATGGGCCTCCCTTGTCCCGTCGACTGGCCCGGCCGGTGTTGCCGGCCAGGCCACGACGTGGGCTGCCGCCATCAGAGCGTCCTGGTCGAGGCGCTTCAGCGCCCACCGTGGCTGAGGCGATCCCTCATCAGCGGGGCGACGTCGGGGCGTCGATGGGGCGGCGGAAAGGCCGAGAACAATGTATCTGTGGTCGGACAGCGTCTCGACCTCCTCCGCCACCCTCCACCCCGTAATACGGCGCACGGCCGGGGGCGTTGCCCATGACAGGTCAACGATGGACCCCCCGTTATACCGCACGCACGTATGGACCGAGCCCGTGTTTAGAAGACAGAGTCCGAGTCCCGTCGCCCAATCAAGCACCTCCCGGCCCCTCGGGTCCGTCCTGGGGGAACCCCAAGCTGAAGACTTGGCGTTGAAGTCCCCAGGACCAGCACCGGACGCGGCTGGCAGCGAGAGACGCATCTCCCCACCACGTCCAGATACTGTTCATACTCCACGAGGGACCACCTCGGAGGTGCGTAGATCGCCACAACCACGGTGCCGCCCCAGTCAACGGCCAGGTATCCCCGGCCGCGCTCGATAACGGAGCACGCCGGGGACCCCGGCCGGCCTGCCCATATTATAACGACGGAGCCGTCCAAGTCCCCCATCCAATGTGGATGGTCGGGGACCCGGTACGGCTCCGCCGCTACGGCCAACCCGGCACCCCGCTCGGCCAGGAATTGCACAAAAAGGTCTTGTGCCCTGACCGAGCGGTTCAGGTTGGCCTGAATAATAGGGCCAGTAGGCCCCATTACTCCGGCACCTCAATCTCCATCGCCGCCGCGGGAGCGGTGGCGTCTGGGGTTTTATCAGCCCCAACTGCCCCCGCGGGCGTGACGGTGGCATCCTTGGGTGCCGGATCTTTTGTATTAGTAGCTGCCACGGCGGCTGCCGCCTTGGCCGTCGTGGTTCTCCTCCCCCTGCTCCCTCTGCCGCGTCTCGCGCTGGCAGGGCACGCCCGGCTGCCGAGGCGGTGGCCGGCCGGCTTGCCAGCACCCGCGCAAAGCGGGCACTTTGGCTGTTCAGTGCAGCCAGCCACCCTGTGGTCCTGACTGCCGCACCCAAAACAGCAGCCGGACCGATCCTCGGCCGCAGTGCACCGCTGCCTCGTGTGGCCTAAGCCAAAGCAGCGGTAGCACTGCAAGGGGCGGGCGCTGAGGGCCTCCACCGTCGCCTGGGTCCAGCCCACTGTCAATTTGCCAGCGACCGCAACTTTTCGCGCGGCCGCAGCAGGGCACTGGACCCAGAGGGTGCCCAAACCAGAGGGGGAAGACCGGATTTCGCCGGTCTTCACATCCCCCCGGTCGCACCCTCCCACACGGGCGACAGCTGCGGCGACCTCCACCGGCGTGGTCGAGTCGACCAGGCCGCGCACCCTAAGGTCGGCCTTTTTGATTGGGCGCGCGACCTTCACGCCGGTCCCTGCCAGCGCGTCAGCCATCTTAGAGGCCAGGGCAGTGGCCTTGGCTGCTCCATCAGCTCCGGGGACCTCCAAAATTATTGCCCCCGTCACCGCTCTCCTGGGCTTCAGCGAGGCGATGCCAAGTTCTGCCAGGTCTATTTTGGACCTGGCAGTGGCCATCGCCTCGGCGTAACTCATCGCCCCGCCGGCCGGTACCGTTAGAGTAACGGCAGCCGTGCGGGGCGGACGTGGCGGCAGGGGAGCCCTTTTGGGAGCAGCCGGTGCCACCCGCTTCGCCGCCCTCTCGGTCAAAGCAGCCTTGGCAGCTGCCGCAGGTTTATCTGCGGCAGCCGCCCTTTTGGCCTTCCGGCCAACTACCTTTGACCACACCTCAGTTGGAGGTGTGGTGGAGGGCGGCGCAACAGTGGGGGCGGGCTGCATTTGTGTCGCCTTAGCGACCACAGTCTCTCCCCCACTGCCACCCTTTTTCTTTCCCCCCCTCCTGTCCATCGGCAGGGGTGGGGCGGGCGGCACGGGTGCCGCCGACCGCGGGCCTCGCACCCGCGGGACCAGCTCCCTTCTGAACGATGCCAATTTGGCGTCGATAAGGGAGCCGATCTGTGCCAGCAAGTCGGCTGGCACAGCCGCGGGTGGGGGCGAGGACCCTCCTCGCCCAGGGGACTGGGGCCCCCGAGCGCTGATAACCGGCAGCAACCCCTTGCCCCCATCAGGGGGCAGCGGCGGAGCCATCCCGGCAACAGCCGGCCCCGCCTCCACCGCTTGACGGAGTCGGGCGACCTCCGCCCGCAACTCCGCCAATTGCTCTCGCAATTGAGCGTTCTCGGCCTCCAACAGCCGGGTGGCGCTGGGAGCCGACCGAACTGCCAGCTCCGCAACGCCCACCCGGCTGCTCAGGGCCGCCGTCCGGAGGGACCGCACCGCACTGGCCTTCAGCCCCGTCGCGGCATTGGATATCCTGGCCACATCGCCCAGGCACTCCATTACCGCGGCCGCAACGTCCCGCGTCGGGCGGCCCCGGAAATCCGCAGCGACCTCGACCTCGTCCGGAAGCGGGTCGCTCGAACTCGCGGGCCTCGGTCCCGGGGCAACCGGGTCGAAAATGCCCGCTATGAGGCTTCTTTCAGCCTCAGCCTGTTTGCGTTTGGCCTCTTGGAGGCCAACGTATTGCCCGGTCGTCGGTGGCCGGCCCCGTTTCCTCGTGGAGGTGCCCGGGACGCTCTGCGACGAGTGGTGGGAGGAGACGGAGAAGTCCGACTCCTCCCCCCCGTCGCAGTCGCCAAGGCCCTCCGCAGGCCTCTTTGCGCCGCGTGTTGTAGAATGCCTCCGCGACACCGGCTCTGTACATCTTTTGAGGCGCACGATAGGCCCGCGCACCTCCACCTCACGCTCGTTTCCCCCCTCCCCGGTTGTATTTGAAAAAGAATCCATATCTGATCCCACGAGTGTGGTCGGAAAGGAGGTCACCCCGGGTAGAGCCGCCATACCCGGGGAAGGCTAATACGCCCGGGGGGTCGCCAGGTACCCCGGGGTTGTCCGCTAAAGATTGGTGCACCCACCAAC
>NW_027476126.1:695000-702500 GCF_051020955.1 Megalopta genalis
GGTATTAAAAAATTAAGACAAAAAGAAAAATACAAATCATACCTCAGTGAAGCCCTCGACGAGGCGGGCCAGACCAATATCTTGAGTACCTGCCCGTTGGTGCCGCGGGTGCTGCTAACCAGATGTGACGATCCTCGCGCGCGCGGAGACATCGACACACGCGAAGCGACATCATCTCCGCACAGTACAACTATACCTGATGATATACGCAACATCCTGGCTGAACTTAAAGTACAAGTAGGCCATCACATGGCAGAAATTATTGAAAATGCCCTGTCTAACACACCTTCTGAAGACACTATGTTAATGATGGACCAATACATAGAAAACTTAACATCATATGTTGCTTCGCTCGCTGATGAAACCGATGAATACAATGAAAATAGTAACTCAGTAGATAAAACCCATAAAACTAGTAACAAGAAAAATAAATATAATAAAAGCAATAAACAAAATAAAAATAATAAATACAATAAAAACAATACAAGCAACAACAGAGTTATAAATACAATAGACGATAAAAATAATAAAAATAAATTAAATAACTATCAGAACGAAAACAAGAATAAAAATAACAGTAAAAAGAACAAGTATAGCAATAAATGCAATGAAAGTAATAAAAGAAAAGGCAACCGCGCTAAAAGGATAGCGACTGATTACGCCAGATTCCAAAAACTCTATAACAAAAACCCAACCCAACTGGCTGAGCATATAATTACCGGAAACCCACTCAACATTACAGAATCTCCGACGATAGAATCATTTGAAGAATATTATTCTAAACTATTTGAACACAAGGATGTCGAATGGAAACCTCAGAAGCGAAAAACAGATACCAATAGTAATATCAACCTTTCACATCCGATATCACCGACCGAGATACACGAGCAACTTACCAGGATGAAACAATCCGCTCCAGGCACCGACGGAATTGATCGATCGACTCTTAGGCAAATGCCACGCAAGGAGCTGTGTGCACTATTGAATATTGTATGGGGAATGAAGACGTTACCTTCTGTGCTAAGATCGAACAGAACAACACTGTTACCTAAATCCGGCGACTTGATGGACCCAAAACAATGGCGGCCCATAACCATCTCAAGTCATATACTGCGCCTACTAAATAAAATCATCGTGTCGCGCCTTGAGAATGAAATACCTCTGTTTCACACGCAAAGAGGCTTCACAAGAACCGACGGGATAATGGCTAATAGTACCATCCTACAAACACTAATTAAATTAAGCCGCGAAAAATCGAAACCTTTCACTATACTATCTATAGATTTAGCTAAAGCATTTGACTCTGTTAACATCATTTCAATAATAGACGCACTAATCCGAAAAAACGTAGACGCTCATACAATAGAATACATCGAAAACAATTATAACGACATAACCACAATACTCGAATGCCACGGATCCCGATCCAATCCTATACCTATAAAACGCGGCGTGAAGCAGGGTGATCCCATGTCCGGTTTCCTATTTAATTTAGTGCTAGACCAGCTCATGATACAACTTAATGAGTGTGAGGGTGTTGATGTGGGAGGCACCAGGATACGGGCATTAGCTTTTGCCGATGACATCGTGATGGTGGCTCCCACTCCCAGTGCGATGCGAAGTAATATCCGGATCGTCGAGAAATTCTTCCACAAACACGGGCTGCAAGTGAACCCATCTAAATGCGCCATCTTACAGAATCTACGCGTCCCTGGAACGAAAAGGCTCGTAGTTGATACGCGGCCCAAACTGCAGATTAATAAAAGCCCGATCCCAACATTGGGTGTCGCGTCACAATTTAAATACCTCGGCCATGTATATAGATACCGCGGTGCTATCTCTCCATCTCCATCAAAGCTTGAAGGCATGCTCAAAAATCTTAAAACTAGTCCTTTAAAACCATGGCAGAAACTGAACATACTGCACAGGTACCTCATTCCTCGTCTTCACCATAGTCTGCAAACAATGGACATAAACAAAAAAAAATTAAAGTACATAGATAATTGCATAATAAAATTTGTAAAAAATATACTACACTTACCAACTACCACACCAACTCCATATATACATGCTCCTTTAAGCAGCGGTGGACTAGGCATTCCATCGCTTACAATCCACATTGCCGCTATGTACTTACGCCGATTGGAGCGCTTGAGAGCCCGTGGCGACAGCGAGATACAGTGCGTTATGGAATCTTCGATAGTCCAACATATAATGCGAAAGCTCAACAATATCCTTGGGAGCATCGCGACACCATCTAAACAAATGATTCGTAAACATTGGTCCGAGCAACTCCATCGCTCCGCGCTAGGCTCTGGTCTCGCCCTGATGACCCCAGGCGTATCTTCGTGGATATACAACCCACCTAATTTCTGGAAGGGTCGAGACTATATCGGAGCAATCAACCTAAGGATTGGGTTACTCCCCACCAAGGGAGCCCCCTATATGAAAGATACCGATTGCCGCAATCCATCCTGCGCAGGGACACGCGAATCCTTATACCACATATTACAGCGATGTCCGGTTACGCATTATACACGCATCAATAGACATGACAATGTGAACAAAATAATCAAAACTGCAATCGAAAAAACAAAAACCAAGATAGAACAAATTCCCCGTTTTACTACCAAAGAAAATAGATACGTACCAGACTTGATAACAATAGACAATGATACCGCATATGTAATTGAAACAACAGTAGCCTACGAGACTAAACAGACATCACTGTTAAATGCGTACAATATCAAAAAGGACAAATACAGTACACCGGATCTAGTCGAAAAGATTAAAAATACGTACCGCGTGTCTCATGTGGAAGTAATGCCGCTCGTGGTTGGCGCTCGTGGTTGTTGGCTTGATTCCAACGATGATATAATCAGAGAGTTTGGTCTATCACACAGGCTGAAACAAATTATTTGCACTACCGCCCTACAATGGGGTGTATCTATCCACCGGCAATTCATGAGCTCTGTGTGGACGAGGCCGCGACATAACATCCGCGTGCATTGACGGGTTATACTCGGACCCGTTCTGTACATCCTCGCGCAAATAAAATCAATTCCTACATTAAAAAAAAAAAAAAAAAAAAAAAATAATAATATATAAAATATTGATTCTTTTGTTATATTAATCCATTATTATAAATTGTTGTATTAATCCTTTAAAAAAAAAAAATTATTTCTTTAGTTTTATTTACATCGCGTCACTAATTACTACGCCTTTTGAATAGCGTCGATTTATCATATAAATGGTATGCCTACCAGCGGGCCGCAAGAAAAATACACTGGAAATATTGTTGCGAAATACAACTCGCCTAACAAATGTTATAGCCAAATGCCTCGTCATCTAATTAGTGACGCGCATGAATGGATTAACGAGATTCCCATCTGTCCCTATCTACTGTTCTCCGGGCAGAAGGTACGGCCTCTCGATCTCGTAAGAGACGAAGCCTTTAGGCGAGTGTCCGAAATACGGACCTTTTGCTTTCGACCTGAGTCGAAAGTCAATAAGGAGTCCGGGTCAAAGATACTCGCCGAGGTTGAGGCACTCAACGAGCTGGTCCAGGAGCTTATTCAACGGAATAGCTTCGTCGAAGGGCAGCTCGCCGCGGTCAGGGCGGACCTAAAAGCGCGTCCTGCCGTAATGAGTGCGATGCGACCTGGGCCGTCCAAGGGAACTCTCCCGAAGACGGCCTGCAACGCCGCGCAGTCGACTTACGCCCATGTGAACAAAGTCGACTGCAAAGGAGCTTCTCCGGAAGCGGGGAGACGGCCACAATCGCAGCATGTGGTAAAAATCTTCCCGCCGAAGGAAAAAGGACAGAGCAGCGAAGTTACGAAGGTTACTGTTCTGTCCCTCGTTAAACCAGCGAAGGAGGCGATCCGAATAAAGTCGGTCCGACGCATCCACTCCGGTGGCATCGTCGTCGAGACCGACCGTAAGGAGGACCTGCAAGCCTTCGTTGGCAATAAGAAGCTCCGGAGCGCGGGTCTGTCCGTCTCCTTACCTACCAAGCGGGACCCCGAGGTTTTAGTTTACGACGTCCCGCGTCGGATGGGTAAGGACGAAATTGCCTCCAGTATTTGGAGGCAAAATCTCTGCGATGCGAACCAGAAGGATGTGCCTTCGGGAATTCGGGTCAGCCGCATGGCTGGCAAGACCCCGGAGACAGCCAACTGGGTCGTTGCCGTCAGTCCGCAGAATCTTCAGCGGCTGAAGCAGAGGGGTAGCCGAGTTTACCTTGGATGGAACTCCTGTCGTGTACGGGATTTCGTCCAGGTGCTTCGGTGCTACCGTTGCCAACGCTTCGGGCATACCTCGAAGCGTTGTAAATTCAAGGAGGACGTGTGCGGTCACTGCTCCCAAAAGGGGCATACCTTCACGCTCTGTAGCAAGAAGAGTGAACCTCCGGTCTGCTCTAATTGCAAGGACAGAGGGTGGGCTAGTGCACACAAGTCGCGGGACCCAGCTTGCGCTTCCTATCAGGCGGCGCTAGCTTTGGAGTCGTCCCGTGTCCGACTTGAGTGACGGGCAGACGTGGACCTGTCCACTCCGCCATTCGAACGGCATGCTGGGCGGACCCCTCGGGGTTCGTCCCCTCGGGCCAGGCTGAAGCCCCTCTTGCGGAGATAAATTGACTTTAACACTACTCCGTCAAGAGTGCCTGGATTGGGTTGGACTCGAGGTGGCAGCGGGAGTAGCACGTTGTCTTCCCCTGTCACGATAACGAACGAGGGTAGAGCCAGACCATCGGCACGCGTCGAGAGAGCGGCTAGTATAGTCCACATAGGACCCAGGCATAGCCCATCTTTAGACTCACAACGACGACACTAACTGTCCCTATCTACTCACGACCGTGGCAGCCCTCAGAGCCCACGCTGCCAAAGCTTATAGGCAGCTTACTAATGAGATTACGCTTCCAGGAAACGACATCCCGTCCACTGTGGTGCACGCCCTGTGCACACAGGCCGCAAAGTTTAACGACTTACTCATTAAAGCCCTCGTTTACAGCAGCAGGCTGGAGGGACGTCTTGAGGCAGCCCAGGCCGAGTCCAAGGAGTGCAAGCGTTCCTGCCAGGCGCTCCAGGACAAAGCCGTCGCCGTCGCCGCCGCCGCAGCCGCCGCCCCCAAAAAGCCGACAACGTATGCCGAACGCTTCGGCGTCAGGTCCGCTACGGCAGCCAGGTCCACGCAGAAGCAGGACCCCCCCAACGTGGTCATCATCACGCCGGCAGACACCAGCAAATACGAGGACAGCTCGAAGACAAAGGAGGCGGTCTTCGAGCTGGTCTCGCCAAGAGCGGACGGCCTGCAAATCAAGGGCGTCCGCAGGGTGCAGGGTTCAGGCATCGCGCTGGTCACGTCAAAGAACACCGACGTGGCAACCTTAATGGCGCACCAAAAACTAAAAGCTGCCGGTTTTATCGTAGGAGCTCCGGCCAAGCGGAACCCGCGGATCATCGTCTTCGATGTCCCGCGGACCCAGGAGGACCCCAAGGAGACGACCGCAGCGATCCTGCAGCAGAACCTCAGCAAAGAGGAAGCGGCCAGCCTCTCCAAGGAGATTAACCTAGTGTACAGGAGCGGTGATAAAACCAGGGACCGCTGCAACCTGATATTCGAGGTCAGCAAGCGTGCCCGGGACCTCCTGGTCTCCAAGGAGAGGCTGTACGTGGGCTGGAACTGCTGCAGGGTCCGGGACCACGTCAGCGTGACCAGGTGCTATAAGTGCCAGGGATTCGGCCATCCTGCCAAGTTCTGCAAGGCCGAGAAGGAGACCTGCGGCCACTGCGCGGAGGCGGGGCACGGGATCAAGACCTGCCCGAAGAAAGAAAAGCCGGCCACCTGCGTAAACTGCATGAGGGGTAAGAAACCCTCCTCCCACTGCGTGACGAGCAAGGACTGCCCCGCGTATATAGCTGCCATAAATCAGTCGCTCTCCCGAACTGATTATGGTTGTTAGGCCCCCACCCAAAAATATCCCCGAAATTAGGATACTGCAGCTGAACATGAGACGTTCAGCTGCGGTCACCGGAGAGGTACGCGAGCTCATTGCCCAGAAGCGGCTAGACGTCCTGCTATTGCAGGAGGCATACGTCAGCCAGCTGGGCACGCGACATAGGATTAGTGGTTTAGGGTCCGGAGTGAGGTTGGCGGCAGCCGAACCACAACCCCCGTGGGCGGCTGTTGCCGTCTGCAACCCCAACTTCGACATGATCTTCGTCTCGCAGCTCAGCAACTCCCACTGCGCCTGTGCGGAAGTGCTAGCACCCGGCTTTTCATTTTACGCGGTGTCGTGCTATTTTCAGCACAGCGACGAAATTGAAAAGCACCTCAGCCACCTCGAGAAGGTGTTCTGCGCACTGAGGGGGGAGAGACTCATAGTTTCTACAGACGCTAACGCGCAATCCTCGCTCTGGAGCCCCCGGGGCACAGACGAGAAAGGAGCTCAATTCGAGACTCTGATTGCGGCGTTTAGCATGGACGTTGTGAACGACGCAGCTCAGCCACCTACCTTCTGGACGCCAACGGGGTCGTCATACATCGACGTAACCCTGGCGTCGCCTTCCATGTCTCCGTTCATCAGGAGCTGGAACGTAAGGTGTGCGTGGACGACCAGCGACCACAACGCCGTTGACATCAGGCTGCGGGCACCCAGAGCCGCGACGGGGAATCGCGGAGCCGCGAACTCTCGGTTCGACACTCGTCGAGCCGACTGGGAGCGATTCTCCGAGACCCTGTCCGATCTCTCACGATCGAGGCTCGAAGTCCTGAGCCTGGAGTCAGCGGAGGATACGATAGGGATGGCTGAAACGCTCACAGACATCATTAAAGATGCCTGCACCGCGGCGATGCCAATAAAGCGTAGGTTTAGGAAGTCCAACCCATGGTGGACGAAAGAGCTCACAGTCATGAAGAAGGCTGTCTACCGACGGAGACGTGCCTTCCAGAGGGAAAGAGATGAGTCCTCACGCCTCCAAAAACTGCTGGAGTACCGCACTTCGTTGCGGAACTACAGCAGAGAGGTGAAGAGGGCGAAACTCGAAAGTTGGCGAAACTTTGTATCGTCGTACGGGAACACGGAGCCTTGGGGCATCGTGTACAAGCTGCAAGCGAACAAGCTCCGTGTCGAGAGGGTGATCAGCACCCTCCGGCGAGGCAACGAAAACACCACGAGCGCGATAGAGACCGCCAACACGCTTCTGGAAGCACACGTCCCGGACGACCGGCCGGAAGATGACACGCCCGAGCAGCGAGATACTAGAGAGAACGCGCGAGTCGCGTCAAACACCGCGGACGCCTCTCCGTTTTCACCGGACGAGGTCGCGGGAGCGATTCGCACGTTCAGAAACGACAAGGCACCAGGACCGGACCTGATCGAGGTCCGAGTGCTGAAGGCCGCCGCGAAAATAGTGTTAGGACAATTAGTTCGCCTCTTCAACGGGTGCCTTCGTTGGGGCGTCTTTCCCCCCACCTGGAAGGAGGGCTCCCTCAGAG
>NW_027476126.1:707500-717500 GCF_051020955.1 Megalopta genalis
TCGCTCCGCATTTCGAGCGCAATTTCAGTGGTTATTCAGTTCAGAAAATTACAGAGAGTGTTTGGTTGTGTTGCAGGAGTCAAACTGAATGATTTGATGCATAAAGTTTAATTAAACTCCCATTAGTTTGCCGGGAAACATCGATTCTTCCGATCTAGAAAGAGACAGAGACAGTCGATCCGCGTTATGTTAAATATTTCAAGGTTCCCGATTCCACAAAATTATAAAAAGTATACGGCTGTGTAGCGGGGATCAAAACGAGTAATTTCATGTATAAAGTTTAATTAAACTCCCAATAGTTTGCCGGGAAACATCGATTATTCCGATCTAGAAAGAGACAGAGACAGTCGATCCGCGTTATGTTAAATATTTCAAGGTTCCCGATTCCACAAAATTATAAAAAGTATACGGCTGTGTAGCGGGGATCAAAACGAGTAATTTCATGTATAAAGTTTAATTAAACTCCCAATAGTTTGCCGGGAAACATCGATTCTTCCGATCTAGAAAGAGACAGAGACAGTCGATCCGCGTTATGTTAAATATTTCAAGGTTCCCGATTCCACAAAATTATAAAAAGTATACGGCTGTGTAGCAGGGATCAAAACGAGTAATTTCGTGTATAAAGTTTAATTAATATCCCATTAGTTTCCGGGAAACATCGATAATTCCGATCTAGAAAGAGACAGAGACAGTCGATCCGCGTTATGTTAAATATCTCAAGGTTACCGATTCCATAAAATTATAAAAAGTATACGGCTGTGTAGCGGGGATCAAAACGAGTAATTTTGTGTATAAAGTTTAATTAATATCCCATTAGTTTGCCGGGAAACATCGATTCTTCCGATCTAGAAAGAGACAGAGACAGTCGATCCGCGTTATGTTAAATATTGCAAGGTTCCCGATTCCACAAAATTATAAAAAGTATACGGCTGTGTAGCGGGGATCAAAACGAGTAATTTCGTGTATAAAGTTTAATTAATATCCCATTACTTTGCCGGGAAACATCAATACTTCGATCGCGCGAGAGAGACAGAGAAACGAACAGTCTTTTTTTCGATTTACGGCTAAAATAAATTTTTCTCATTTTATTCAATAACATATTCTTGCTTAGATAACTTTTTTACATAGGGATTAAGCATTTAGAACGATACATTGTTTAAAATAAGGGCACTTTACTCTTGACATTTTACGGTTTTTTCAATTTTCTGAAAAATCCTATCATTAGATTTTTTTAAAAATACGATATTCTTGCTTATCTAACGTTTCTACATAGGGATTAAGCATTTAGAACGAAATCTAATGTCAGAAAATGGCACTTTACTCTTGACATTTTTCGGTTTTTTCAATTTTCTGGAAAATCCTATCATTAGATTTTTTTAAAAATACGATATTCTTGCTTAACTGACGTTTCTACATAGGGATTAAGCATTTAGAACGAAATCTAATGTAGGAAAATGGTACTTTACTCTTGATCGGTACGTTGGGACTTAGAAAATATTCGGGCGTACGCGGCGCGCTCGGCGCTTTGAACAGCTCCGGTGTCCCCATTATTTTCGATTTACGGCTAAAATAAATTTTTCTAATTTTTTTCAATAACATATTCTTGCTTAAATAACTTTTTTACATAGGGATTAAGCATTTAGAACGATACATTGTTTAAAATAAGGGCACTTTACTCTTGACATTTTACGGTTTTTTCAATTTTCTGAAAAATCCTATCATTAGATTTTTTTAAAAATACGATATTCTTGCTTAACTAACGTTTCTACATAGGGATTAAGCATTTAGAACGAAATCTAATGTCAGAAAATGGCACTTTACTCTTGACATTTTTCGGTTTTTTCAATTTTCTGGAAAATCCTATCATTAGATTTTTTTAAAAATACGATATTCTTGCTTAACTAACGTTTCTACATAGGGATTAAGCATTTAGAACGAAATCTAATGTAGGAAAATGGTACTTTACTCTTGATCGGTACGGTGGGACTTTGAAAATATTCGGGCGTTCCAATCGCTCGTCTGTTGCATCATAGCGCGTCTCGGCGCAATCGACCGATTCGCTCGACCCATTATTTTCGATTTACGGCTAAAATAAATTTTTCTCATTTTATTCAATAACATATTCTTGCTTAGATAACTTTTTTACATAGGGATTAAGCATTTAGAACGATATCATGTTTAAAATAAGGGCACTTTACTCTTGACATTTTACGGTTTTTTCAATTTTCTGAAAAATCCTATCATTAGATTTTTTTAAAAATACGATATTCTTGCTTAACTAACGTTTCTACATAGGGATTAAGCATTTAGAACGAAATCTAATGTCAGAAAATGGCACTTTACTCTTGACATTTTTCGGTTTTTTCAATTTTCTGGAAAATCCTATCATTAGATTTTTTTAAAAATACGATATTCTTGCTTAACTAACGTTTCTACATAGGGATTAAGCATTTAGAACGAAATCTAATGTAGGAAAATGGTACTTTACTCTTGATCGGTACGTTGGGACTTTGAAAATATTCGGGCGTTCCAATCGCTCGTCTGTTGCATCATAGCGCGTCTCGGCGCAATCGACCGATTCGCTCGACCCATTATTTTCGATTTACGGCTAAAATAAATTTTTCTAATTTTTTTCAATAACATATTCTTGCTTAAATAACTTTTTTACATAGGGATTAAGCATTTAGAACGATACATTGTTTAAAATAAGGGCACTTTACTCTTGACATTTTACGGTTTTTTCAATTTTCTGAAAAATCCTATCATTAGATTTTTTTAAAAATACGATATTCTTGCTTATCTAACGTTTCTACATAGGGATTAAGCATTTAGAACGAAATCTAATGTCAGAAAATGGCACTTTACTCTTGACATTTTTCGGTTTTTTCAATTTTCTGGAAAATCCTATCATTAGATTTTTTTAAAAATACGATATTCTTGCTTAACTGACGTTTCTACATAGGGATTAAGCATTTAGAACGAAATCTAATGTAGGAAAATGGTACTTTACTCTTGATCGGTACGTTGGGACTTAGAAAATATTCGGGCGTACGCGGCGCGCTCGGCGCTTTGAACAGCTCCGGTGTCCCCATTATTTTCGATTTACGGCTAAAATAAATTTTTCTAATTTTTTTCAATAACATATTCTTGCTTAAATAACTTTTTTACATAGGGATTAAGCATTTAGAACGATACATTGTTTAAAATAAGGGCACTTTACTCTTGACATTTTACGGTTTTTTCAATTTTCTGAAAAATCCTATCATTAGATTTTTTTAAAAATACGATATTGTTGCTTAACTAACGTTTCTACATAGGGATTAAGCATTTAGAACGAAATCTAATGTAGGAAAATGGTACTTTACTCTTGATCGGTACGGTGGGACTTTGAAAATATTCGGGCGTTCCAATCGCTCGTCTGTTGCATCATAGCGCGTCTTTTTTTTTTTTTTTTTTGTTTAACGTGGGGGAAATCTGCTGGTCAGACACCCCCGTCCCGCCCGAGGGGCGGGGCGGGGGTAGTGCGGGTTTTGACCCGCTAAAACCCCCACGGCGGCCTAGGGCGCTGGCGAGTAGCGGGGGAGCCACGGGAACTCTTACAGAACACAACCGCGGCTCCCCCTCGCCTGGCCGGCCACCAGGGTGGAATGGCGGTGGCCGGCCGCGTCCCGGGGGGGAGATTTATACTCCCCCCATGAATCATCTTGCTTCGGCGGTGCGGGGGACCGCACCCAACACCGCCTCGTCACTCCCACTATGGGGAGGACAACTTCAGTTGGGGGGGGGGGGTTGGCGGGCGGCGGGCAATTAAACCAGTAATCTGGTACACCCGCCGCCCGCCTATTCTCATCTGCTCGGGGAGGGGGGCTCTAGGCGTGGGCGCACACGCCGCACCCCCCGCTCACGGCGACCCCGCTCGGCAGCCTCCTTCTGCAGCATCACCTCTTCGCAGAAGGCGATGGCTGCCGCCCATTTTCTTGGGCTCTCCAGCATGGCCCCAACTAAGCTGGAGAGAGCGAGGTCGCGACCAACTTCCCGTCTTAGGACTCGGCGCAGCACTGAAAAGGCGGGGCATACCTCCAGTGTATGCTGCGCCGAGTCCTCCTCCGCGCCACAGTGGTGGCACACCGTCGTCGCTTCCCGACCGATGCGACACAGGTACACACCGAAGCAGCCATGCCCGGTGAACACCTGCGTCGCACGGTAGGTGAGCCTGCCAAACCGCCTCTCCCGCCACGAGATGAAGTGTGGCAGGAGAGCCCCAGGGACGCGCTCGCCGGCATGGGAACAAAGCTCCGCATGCCATCTGGCGAGCGCTAGTCCCCGGGCCTGGAGTTCGAAGCCGTCGACCGCCTCCCGCTCCGGCGGGTCCCCCCGAGCCCGGCCAGCGATGCATATGCGCCTATAGACATAGGCGCGCATCGCCGCCTGCAGCTCGAAGGGAATTTCTCCCGCCAGAGCAAGCGCCGCCACGGTAGACGCGGTGCGGTAACCCCGTATGAGGCGAAGGGCCATTTGCCTCTGAAGCCGGCGCAACAACAAAGTGATGCGC
Source organism: Megalopta genalis (assembly GCF_051020955.1). Lineage (NCBI taxonomy): Eukaryota > Metazoa > Arthropoda > Insecta > Hymenoptera > Halictidae > Megalopta > Megalopta genalis. The sequence continues at coordinate 712,053 of NW_027476126.1, forward strand.
CGGCTTGCCCTCGCGGACGGCCCCCAGATCGGGGCGCCGTACAAGGCCATGGACCGCACCACGCCCAGGTATAGGCGACGCACCATGTTATCCGGTCCCCCGAGATTGGGCAACAGGCGGCCGAGCGAGGCCGCCGCCCTCTCAACTCGGGGGACGAGGCGGCCGAAATGCGCCCCGAATCTCCAGTGGCTGTCGAGGATCAGTCCGAGATACTTGATCTCGGACTTCACCTCGACGCAGGCTCCTCCAACCCAGATCCACGATCCGGCCGGTGGCCGCGACCGAGGCCGTCCAAACCAGACGGCCTCGGCCTTCTCCGGGGCCATCTTCAGCCCCAGATCGTGGATCTTCGCGACGACGGCTGCCACCGCAACCTCCGCTCGTCGGATGGTCCTCTCGAAGGTGTCCCCGACGGTGACCACTAACGTGTCGTCCGCATAGCAGACGACAGTGGCACCGTCGGGCAGGGAGGCCCTCAGGACTGCGTTATATCCCAGGTCCCACAGGAGTGGTCCTAACACGGACCCCTGTGGGACCCCGCAGTCCACTTCCCTCCGTATCGTCCCGTACCGGCCCGGGTATTCCACCCACCTGTCCCGCAGGTAGGCCCCGATCACCCGCCTCAGATAGGGAGGCACCTGGTGTTCAACCAGGGCCTCCCTAATGGCGGACCAGGGCAGGGTGTTAAATGCATTGACGATGTCGATCGACACCGCCAAACACACCCCGCCCCGTGCCACGGCATTGTCCGAGAGGGACTTTAGACGGTCGATTGCGTCGACCGTCGATCGCCCCTCCCGAAAGCCGAACTGGCAGTCCGCCAGATCGGGGCCAACGCGGGACAGGTGCCTGGCGAGGCGGGCAGCAATGATCCTTTCAAAGATCTTGCCCACCTCGTCCAGGAGGCAAATGGGCCGGTACGCGGAGGGAGAATCCGCAGGCCTCCCATCCTTCTTTAAGAGGACCATCCGACTTCTTCTCCAGAGGTCCGGGAACACCCCGGACCTCAGGAGCCCGGAGAAGAGGCTTCTGAGCCTCCCGCCCAGGACGCTCATGGCAAGCAACCAGACCCGGCCGGGGATACCGTCCGGCCCCGGGGCAGTATTCTTGCCCCGAAGCCATTTGACTACCCCGGCCATTTCCTCCGGCGCGACCTCCAGATCCGGGGACCACTCATGTCCCTCTAGCTGAGGGACGGGCCGGGACGCCTCCCCTCTGACGGGGAATAGCGCGTCCACGACCCGTCCGAGCATCCCCGGATCCAGGCTTTCCGTCAGAGGGGGCGCCCAGGGACGTAAACGTCCCATCGCCATTTTGTATGGGCGCCCCCACGGATCTCGGTTCAGAGACCCGAGAAAGTCGCGCCAGGCCTGGCTCTTCGCCTGCCTGATGGCCAGCTGCAGGGCGACCACCTTCTCCCTGTATCGCCCATACAGCTGGATAGCCAGCTCCACGTCGGAACGTCGTCGTCGACGGGCGCGGGCGCACTGGCGTCGCGCGCGGACGCACTCTGTGCGTAAATCCGCTATCGCGCGCGACCACCAGTACACCGCCTTCCTCGGGAAGACCCTGGCCCGGGGCATGGCGACGTCGCAAATCGACGTCATTGCGCCCCGGAACCAATGGGCCTCCCTTGTCCCGTCGACTGGCCCGGCCGGTGTTGCCGGCCAGGCCACGACGTGGGCTGCCGCCATCAGAGCGTCCTGGTCGAGGCGCTTCAGCGCCCACCGTGGCTGAGGCGATCCCTCATCAGCGGGGCGACGTCGGGGCGTCGATGGGGCGGCGGAAAGGCCGAGAACAATGTATCTGTGGTCGGACAGCGTCTCGACCTCCTCCGCCACCCTCCACCCCGTAATACGGCGCACGGCCGGGGGCGTTGCCCATGACAGGTCAACGATGGACCCCCCGTTATACCGCACGCACGTATGGACCGAGCCCGTGTTTAGAAGACAGAGTCCGAGTCCCGCCGCCCAATCAAGCACCTCCCGGCCCCTCGGGTCCGTCCTGGGGGAACCCCAAGCTGAAGACTTGGCGTTGAAGTCCCCCAGGACCAGCACCGGACGCGGCTGGCAGCGAGAGACGCATCTCCCCACCACGTCCAGATACTGTTCATACTCCACGAGGGACCACCTCGGAGGTGCGTAGATCGCCACAACCACGGTGCCGCCCCAGTCAACGGCCAGGTATCCCCGGCCGCGCTCGATAACGGAGCACGCCGGGGACCCCGGCCGGCCTGCCCATATTATAACGACGGAGCCGTCCAAGTCCCCCATCCAATGTGGATGGTCGGGGACCCGGTACGGCTCCGCCGCTACGGCCAACCCGGCACCCCGCTCGGCCAGGAATTGCACAAAAAGGTCTTGTGCCCTGACCGAGCGGTTCAGGTTGGCCTGAATAATAGGGCCAGTAGGCCCCATTACTCCGGCGCCTCAATCTCCATCGCCGCCGCGGGAGCGGTGGCGTCTGGGGTTTTATCAGCCCCAACCGCCCCCGCGGGCGTGACGGTGGCATCCTTGGGTGCCGGATCTTTTGTATTAGTAGCTGTCACGGCGGCTGCCGCCTTGGCCGTCGTGGTTCTCCTCCCCCTGCTCCCTCTGCCGCGTCTCGCGCTGGCAGGGCACGCCCGGCTGCCGAGGCGGTGGCCGGCCGGCTTGCCAGCACCCGCGCAAAGCGGGCACTTTGGCTGTTCAGTGCAGCCAGCCACCCTGTGGTCCTGACTGCCGCACCCAAAACAGCAGCCGGACCGATCCTCGGCCGCAGTGCACCGCTGCCTCGTGTGGCCTAAGCCAAAGCAGCGGTAGCACTGCAAGGGGCGGGCGCTGAAGGCCTCCACCGTCGCCTGGGTCCAGCCCACTGTCAATTTGCCAGCGACCGCAACTTTTCGCGCGGCCGCAGCAGGGCACTGGACCCAGAGGGTGCCCAAACCAGAGGGGGAAGACCGGATTTCGCCGGTCTTCACATCCCCCCGGTCGCACCCTCCCACACGGGCGACAGCTGCGGCGACCTCCACCGGCGTGGTCGAGTCGACCAGGCCGCGCACCCTAAGGTCGGCCTTTTTGATTGGGCGCGCGACCTTCACGCCGGTCCCTGCCAGCGCGTCAGCCATCTTAGAGGCCAGGGCAGTGGCCTTGGCTGCTCCATCAGCTCCGGGGACCTCTAAAATTATTGCCCCCGTCACCGCTCTCCTGGGCTTCAGCGAGGCGATGCCAAGTTCTGCCAGGTCTATTTTGGACCTGGCAGTGGCCATCGCCTCGGCGTAACTCATCGCCCCGCCGGCCGGTACCGTTAGAGTAACGGCAGCCGTGCGGGGCGGACGTGGCGGCAGGGGAGCCCTTTTGGGAGCAGCCGGTGCCACCCGCTTCGCCGCCCTCTCGGTCAAAGCAGCCTTGGCAGCTGCCGCAGGTTTATCTGCGGCAGCCGCCCTTTTGGCCTTCCGGCCAACTACCTTTGACCACACCTCAGTTGGAGGTGTGGTGGAGGGCGGCGCAACAGTGGGGGCGGGCTGCATTTGTGTCGCCTTAGCGACCACAGTCTCTCCCCCACTGCCACCCTTTTTCTTTCCCCCCCTCCTGTCCATCGGCAGGGGTGGGGCGGGCGGCACGGGTGCCGCCGATCGCGGGCCTCGCACCCGCGGGACCAGCTCCCTTCTGAACGATGCCAATTTGGCGTCGATAAGGGAGCCGATCTGTGCCAGCAAGTCGGCTGGCACAGCCGCGGGTGGGGGCGAGGACCCTCCTCGCCCAGGGGACTGGGGCCCCCGAGCGCTGATAACCGGCAGCAACCCCTTGCCCCAATCAGGGGGCAGCGGCGGAGCCATCCCGGCAACAGCCGGCCCCGCCTCCACCGCTTGACGGAGTCGGGCGACCTCCGCCCGCAACTCCGCCAATTGCTCTCGCAATTGAGCGTTCTCGGCCTCCAACAGCCGGGTGGCGCTGGGAGCCGACCGAACTGCCAGCTCCGCAACGCCCACCCGGCTGCTCAGGGCCGCCGTCCGGAGGGACCGTACCGCACTGGCCTTCAGCCCCGTCGCGGCATTGGATATCCTGGCCACATCGCCCAGGCACTCCATTACCGCGGCCGCAACGTCCCGCGTCGGGCGGCCCCGGAAATCCGCAGCGACCTCGACCTCGTCCGGAAGCGGGTCGCTCGAACTCGCGGGCCTCGGTCCCGGGGCAACCGGGTCGAAAATGCCCGCTATGAGGCTTCTTTCAGCCTCAGCCTGTTTGCGTTTGGCCTCTTGGAGGCCAACGTATTGCCCGGTCGTCGGTGGCCGGCCCCGTTTCCTCGTGGAGGTGCCCGGGACGCTCTGCGACGAGTGGTGGGAGGAGACGGAGAAGTCCGACTCCTCCCCCCCGTCGCAGTCGCCAAGGCCCTCCGCAGGCCTCTTTGCGCCGCGTGTTGCAGAATGCCTCCGCGACACCGGCTCTGTACATCTTTTGAGGCGCACGATAGGCCCGCGCACCTCCACCTCACGCTCGTTTCCCCCCTCCCCGGTTGTATTTGAAAAAGAATCCATATCTGATCCCACGAGTGTGGTCGGAAAGGAGGTCACCCCGGGTAGAGCCGCCATACCCGGGGAAGGCTAATACGCCCGGGGGGTCGCCAGGTACCCCGGGGTTGTCCGCTAACGATTGGTGCACCCACCAACCATAGCTGGCGCTGACTCCAGCTACGCCCTCTTCACCGCGCAACGCTGCTTGGGGCTAGGGATTTTTTAGAGAGGTTGTCATCCTCGCGGTCCAGCCGGCTAAGGCAAGACCCCCGTTCCTGTAAAACATGACCACAGGTTTACGGTATGTGTCCGACTTTAGTTGGCCCCTCACCTCAAGCCACTCCGGCTAGGTAGGACCTGCCAGGGAATAAAATCCCCGCCGGCACAGCCTTGAGGATCATTGGGGCACGAAGCCCCCCCACCACGACAAGGTAGCGGACACGGGGGGGTACGCGGCGCGTCTCGGCGCTTCGAACAGCTCCGGTGTCCCCATTATTTTCGATTTACGGCTAAAATAAATTTTTCTAATTTTTTTCAATTACATATTCTTGCTTAGATAACTTTTTTACATAGGGATTAAGCATTTAGAACGACATATTGTTTAAAATAATGGTACTTTACTCTTGTGATTTTTCGGTTTTTTTTGATTATTTTGAAAAATAAATTTTTGTAATTTTTTTAAATACGATATTCGTGATCAGTGAACGATTTCACATATGGATTAAGCATTTAGAATCGTGCGGAAGCGTTATTAAAAAAGTTTACTCGATGCGATGGGACTTTGAAAAGTTTGTGAAAATTTTCATATTGGGAAAAAATGTGTAATTTTTTGTCTAGTTTACGGTAATGTAATTTATTTTAATGTTTACTATAAATTTTTTTTTCGTTCGTTCACGCGCTATGTTACAACAGCACGGCCGGGCGGTCTGTTGCCGCGGCGGTTTACACTCATAAGC
>NW_027476126.1:725000-745000 GCF_051020955.1 Megalopta genalis
CGTCGGCGCAGATCTTGGTGGTAGTAGCAAATACTCCAGCGAGGCCCTGGAGGACTGACGTGGAGAAGGGTTTCGTGTGAACAGCCGTTGCACACGAGTCAGTCGATCCTAAGCCCTAAGAGAAATCCTATGTAGATGAGGTGTCCTAAGACGTTAAACACTTGTAAAAAAAACGCAGCTATTTTATTATTTTTTTTATTATTATATAAATCGCAGCATATTTTGTTATTATATACATGCACAAAAAACACCCATTGGGCGAAAGGGAATCCGGTTTCTATTCCGGAACCCGGCAGCGGAACCGCATACCATTCGGGCCCTCGTAAGAGTGTTCGTCGGGGTAACCCAAAATGACCTGGAGACGCCGTCGGGAGATCCGGGGAGAGTTTTCTTTTCTGTATAAGCGTTCGAGTTCCCTGGAAACCTCTAGCAGGGAGATAGGGTTTGGAACGCGAAGAGCACCGCAGTTGCGGCGGTGTCCGGATCATCCCCTCGGACCTTGAAAATCCAGGAGAGGGCCACGTGGAGGTGTCGCGCCGGTTCGTACCCATATCCGCAGCAGGTCTCCAAGGTAAAGAGCCTCTAGTCGATAGATTAATGTAGGTAAGGGAAGTCGGCAAATTGGATCCGTAACTTCGGGATAAGGATTGGCTCTGAGGAGCGGGGCGTGTCGGGCTTGGTCGGGAAGCGGGTCTGGCTGACGTGCCGGGCCTGGGCGAGGTGAACGGCTCTCGTGGCTGGGATCCGAGCTCGGTCCCGTGCCTTGGCCTCCCGCGGATCTTCCTTGCTGCGAGGCTTCCGTGGCGTTTCCCATCGGTGCGGTCGTCCTCTTCGGCCGCCATTCAACGCTCAGCTCAGAACTGGCACGGACTAGGGGAATCCGACTGTCTAATTAAAACAAAGCATTGCGATGGCCCCCACGGGTGTTGACGCAATGTGATTTCTGCCCAGTGCTCTGAATGTCAACGTGAAGAAATTCAAAAAAGCGCGGGTAAACGGCGGGAGTAACTATGACTCTCTTAAGTAACTATGACTGGTAACTATGGCGGGAGTAACTATGACTCTCTTATGCGGGGCGACCAGTTGGCGACCGCGTAAGGTGCGAGCTCTACCGAGTGCCGGGAAAACATACGGCTATTGCCGGTAGAGTGTCATAGTTAGCAAGCAGCAACCTCTTCGTGGTTCCCGCCACGAGTACCCCGTCTGGGGGAAACTAATGCTGCCTCTGTGACTGACTGGAGCAATCGCGTGCGAGGTGAATTGGATGCCCTGTCGGGTGGTGATGGAAGGTTCTCGGACCAACGTCATCATTCGGCGGGGTTGAAAAGGATCTAAGTATCAGCGGTTGTCTGAGGGTTAGCGACCTCACCTTCCAGAGCTAGGGCAGAGAGGCCCTTATATTGACTGGGTTCAGGGTACGAAGTACCCAAACTTTTCAAAATTGTATCTTGGCGGTATGGCGATAATTATATTATGAGTACTTAGTGCTCCTTATTTATTTATTGTGTCGAAGTCTTAAAAGGCGAGATGGAAGTAGGTGGTACCAGGCAAATGAGGGCTACTCTGCCCTCGGATTGGTTTAAACGACATGGCTACTCTAAAGGATTGGAATGGAATGAACGGGGCTTGTTGTAGGAGGAGGAAAAAGGACAAACATACATGCAGGACGAAACTAACAATGAAGCCTCGGACGCAGGGACCCCCGGCCCTGGGGCCCTTGTGGCGGACTTGTCCGCTTTGGACAGGAGGGCCGATTATGACGACTCTGGCAATTCCACTGATTTTGATTATGGCATGATTGTGGACTTGCCTCTGGGTGCGGAGATCCGATGCCTGTTTTGCCAAAATATCAATAGGCAATTCCTACAGGTGGCCGACCTCGTGAGACATATAGACCAGTGTCACACGGGGGTTAGAGTCGGGTGGAGATGCAGTAACTGCAAAAGAATTTTCGATAAGTTACATGGCTGCAGATGCCACCTTCCCAAATGTAAGGGGAGAGCACCCGACTCTGAAACCACACAATATCGCTGTGCTACCTGCGGGGTTGCCTTTAACACACAAAGGGGCCTTTCTCAACACGAGCGGCACAGGCACCCAGTTGTGAGGAATGAAAGAGGTATAAGGAGGCAACCTCTATACGTCCAGGCAATAGAGCCTCGGTCTGGACGGAGGAAGAATTACAGTTACTGGCAGTACTATATGAACAATATAAAAATGAAAGACAACCTAATGCTAAAATCGCCAGATTCCTCACAACAAAAACAGCAAAACAAATAGGCGATAAAAGGAGACTCATCGGATTGATGCCCACCCAGAGGGAAGAAACAGTGGTTGAGGAGGTGGAACCGGAGGTGGAACCGGATACAAACCCATCCGATGACTTAACCACTGTTGAATTAAGTGAGAGAGCGTCCGAGCCAGTCCAGTCCCCTGATGCTGATGACTGGCAGCAAACATTCCGAGACGCAATACTAACCAACCCTTTGGAAGACAGCCACAGTTTTAGGTTCCTGGAACAAATGATGGAGGAGTTGGTTAGGAAAGCCCATTTGGAACCACTGGATACCGAGCGGGTACTCGACGCCATGGTAGAGAAGGCCTTGAGCGTCGGACCCAAAATACAAAAGATTTCAAGGAGCGATGATAGCGGGGGAAATAAAAGAAAAAGCGACCGCACCCGCTATCTTAAATATAGATATGCTCGGTACCAGGAATTATATAATAAGTGCCCTAGAAAATTGGTGGATATGGCGGTCGCAGGGGAGACTATAGAGGAAAGGAAGCAAATCGAGCTTCCTGATAGAGTGAACATAGAGTCACTCTATAATAACCTATGGGGGGAGCAGGGACCCCTAATAGGTCTACCAAAACTCGGTGGGGGACCGAGTATAGTCTCCCCAATAAATACAATTTGGAAACCCATCTCCATGGACGAACTAACCGCTAAAATGAAAAAGATTAAGAACAATACGGCGGCCGGTGTCGACGGCATCACCAAGGCACACTTGAGGGCCTCCGGCTTTCTTCATGTCCTATGTAAATTTATGAATATATTAATGCTATTCCGCACCTATCCTGCCCAGTGGAAACAAAATCGGACCACACTAATACCGAAACCCGGTAAAGATACAAAAGAAATAAAGAACTGGCGTCCGATTACAATCGGCTCTTTAATGGGTAGGATATTTTCAGCAATGCTGGATTTAAGATTAAGAAACACCGTGCGGAATAGTAAAAGACAGAAAGGTTTTACGAAAGAAGATGGCTGCAAACAAAATATAGCAATATTAGAGGCAGCCATTAAAGACATGAAGACAAGCACGGGTGGAGTGGTGACTGTCGTTGACATTACCAAGGCGTTCGACACAGTCCCCCATAAAGCGATTGGAGATGGGCTCCAAAATAAGGGCATGCCGCCAGCAGTATCCGAATACATTGAACAAATGTACAAGGACTGCTGGACGGATATAAAAACCAAGGGCTCTAATTTAAAAATTAAATTAAACAGAGGGGTCAAGCAGGGCGACCCTATGTCACCCTTGCTATTTAATATAATAATTGACCCCATTATAGACCATCTCAATGAGACGACGGAGGGCCTGAAGTTGGGAGAAGAAAACGTTTCCATTCTCGCCTTTGCAGACGACCTAGTTCTAATAGCAAAAAACAAAGAAGCAGCCTCATGCCAAATAAATAAATTAAATAAATATTTAAAACAATTAGGTATGAGCATACAAGCCGAAAAGTGCGGAACATTTCAGGTCGTCTGCAAAAATAAGACATGGCACTTGCAAGACCCGGGATTGCGTATTGATGAACAAAGCCTCCCCATGACGCAGCCCGGAGAAGCATTTAAATATTTGGGCATTAAAATAGGTCCTTGGGCGGGACTGCAGCGCGCTGAAAACGACACCATCTTAAGGTCAGTAGGTAATGTGGAGCGAATGGGGCTAAAGCCCCACCAAAAAGTAAATTTGATTAGGACATACCTGCTGCCAAAATATATTCATCTGCTGGTCGCTAATCCGCCTCCCTTAAACTTCCTGGAGACACTTGACCAAGAAGTAAAACAAATTATTAAGAGAATCCTCCATCTCCATCACTCTACTACGGATGGAATAATTTACACGAGCAAGAAAGACGGAGGCCTAGGCATTCAAAAATTAAAAGATATAGTAAGAATCGCCAAATTGAGAAATGGCCTCCGCATGATGGAGAATGAGGATGAGGCGGTAAAGGAGGCCTACAAAATACACGAAAATATATTAATAAAATACGCGAGATCGGTAGGCCTCCAATGGCCAGCAACAGAGGATGGTGTCGAGAACGCGCGCTGCATGTTGCGTAATAAATGCCATGAGGATTGGGAGCGTTTGATCTCCCAGGGTCAGGGAGTGCATGAGTTTAAAGATGACAAGTATGGAAACGCATGGCTCCTTGATCCAACATTGCTTAAACCGTCGAGATACCTTGATGCACTAAGATTAAGAACAAATACCTTCGGCACCAGGGTGGCCCTTAGGAGGGCCCGAAGAGATATCAACCCTGAGTGTCGAAGATGTAAAGTACAAATTGAAACCCTAGGACATATCCTTGGGAACTGCTTGCATACTAAACCATTAAGGATTAAAAGGCACAACGAAATAGTAAACTTAATTGAAAAGAAGGCATCGATTAAGTCTGCAGTATTTAAAGAGCCGAGCATAAATGTTATCGGAGAACTTAAAAAGCCTGATTTGGTTATCAAGGACCATGAAAGGCTCTTCGTAGTGGACGTGACGGTACGCTATGAAGATAAAGATAATCTCCGTAAAGCTCGAAAAGAAAAGATGGAAAAATACAAAGATACTGCAGAACTTTTAAAACTAAAATTAAGATGCAATACAGCAGAGGTCTTACCAATAGTGGTAGGCTGTCGGGGTGCCATACCAGCAGGTACCATCAGGAATTTAAAAGTCCTAGGGTTTAGCAGAGGAGATATCTTGACGGTGGCAATGATAGCTCTCCGGTCGTCCATTGAGATGGCTAATATATTTATTGACTATGATCACACAATGTGATCATTTTAAGTTATTTATTTATTATTTTAGGCGCGTATTTAACCGCTTAGTATAAGTTTTATCAATTGACCGACAAAAGCCTTTATGGCTACGGCTTATATTTTATCCGCGGTCGTGTATTTAACGAACCGTCCGCGTATTTAACCGTACAGACGAGGCTTCGGCCAATTGACTTAGCGGACTGCCAGCCTAAACTAATTTAGCCCGTTCCGGCCTTTTACACCGGACGGTGCGAGTCCTCGGTGCACTATTGTGCACTAGGGCGCGGGGCGAGTTCTATGGGCGCTTGCGAACATAGAACTCGGGACGACACCTCCACGCGGTGCTCCCTGGACGCGTGCGTAAGCACGTGACGAAGATCGTCTCCCGAAAGGGTCCCCGTTCTAATTTTTTCAAGTACCGAGGCAGATTCTTTGGCAGTGGAACTAGAAAGTAGGCCCGGGTTAATTCATTCCTTTGTTATTTAGTTTTAGATGTTATAACCCAACGGGGGGGTTTAAGCCCCGGAAGTCTACCATCACCCTTGGGTGATGGTACAGTATTAGCCAAATGCCTCGTCATCTAATTAGTGACGCGCATGAATGGATTAACGAGATTCCCATCTGTCCCTATCTACTCCCCCCCGTGGTTCGTACCTTGTCGTGGTGGGGGGGCTTGCGAGCCTTGATGATCCTCAGGGCTGTGCCGGCGGGGAACTTGATTCCCTGGCAGGTCTAACCTAGCCGGAGTGGCCTGAGGTGAGAGGCCAGACTAAAATTGAACCTCATACCGTAAGCCCGTGGTCATGTTTTACGGGCCCGGGGGTCTTGCCTTAACCGGCCGGACCGCGAGGATGACAACCTCTCTAAAAAATCCCTAACCCTAAGCAGAGGTGCGCGGTGATGGGGTACGCACTGGTCGATGGCATTAGTGCGTGGTCAGCGGGTGCGCTGGCCGTTAGCGGCCAACCTCTGGATACCTGGCGCCACCAGTTGTATTTTAGCCTTACCTGGGTGCAGGGGGCTCCGCCCAGGTGGACAAATTTTTCCGCCATACTCGTGGGAACATTATGGATCCGAAACGTGAAAAATTAATGGGGGGTGTCATTGGGGAGAAAGGGGATGATGAGCCGGGGACGCATGGCTCGATCACGGGTGGTGATAGTGTGAAGAGTCAGGGTTTGGTGAGACAGGGCAGTAGAAGTGGTAGTTTGAGAAAAAGGAAAGTTGATGGTTCGAATGCGTCGGAAGAAGAGGATAAAAGTGTGAGATCGAATGTTAGCATAAGCGGTATGAATGTGCGTGAAATGGATATTAGCATGACAGAAGCTGAAGGTAATGACATGCTATGTATGAGAAAGATTGGTGAGAAAGTGAGGAAATGTGTATTTAATGACTCTAATCGTGTATCTAAAGTAGTGAGTGAGTATATTTTAAACTGTGTTGGTGAGTATGAAGAGTGTATGATGCGATTGATTTGTGAGAATGAGAGATTGAAAGGTAAATTGGAAGAATGTGAGAAACGTGTGTGTATGCCTGCTAGCCCGGGCAGAACGTATGCGAGTGCTGCCAGAATGGGTTTGGGCGTTGGAGCGGGTGTGGGTGTTGGAGCGGGTGTGGATGCTGGTAGAATGAGGGGTGATAAAATGAGCAGAGTGGATGAGAAGAAGGACAGGAAGTATGCTGTCATTGTAAAGCCTAAAGATGACAAGGTCACAATGACAAGTGAGCAGGTGAAAGAGAGAGTGATTAATGAGATAAGTAAGGATTTGAATGTGCGAGTGAGAGCTGTCAGAAAGATAAGGAGTGGTGGACTAGCGATTGAGACTGCTAGTTTGAATGAATTAAATAAAATTAAAGGTTGCGAGAAATTTAATGAGGTTGGTTTGAAAGTTGAAATACCAAGAAAAATTGGACCAAAGATAATTGTTTTTGATGTGCCGAATGAAATGAATGAGAAAGAATTTTTGAATGAATTGTATGAAAAGAATTTGAAGGAATGTGTGAGTGAAAATGAATTTAATGAGCGAGTGCGAATAGTGAGTAGGAGAAGTAGGAAGGATGCGAGTGTTGGGAATGTTATTGTTGAATTGAATGTTAGGATGTTGAGTGTGTTGACTGGTGAAGAGAGAATTTATATAAGATGGAAATCTTGTAAATTTAAAGAATATGTGAGTGTTTTGAGATGTTTTAAATGTAGTGGCTTTGGCCATGTTGCGAAAGAGTGTAAAGAAAAAGACAATTTATGTCAAAAATGTTGTGAGAAAGGTCATGTGAGGATTAATTGTGTGAGAGATGGATTTGTGTGTAGAAATTGTAGAATGAAAGGTAACAAATGCGATCATTCGGTTATGTCTGAGGAATGCCCAGAATATAAACGTGTTGTAGAGAGAGAGCGAATGAGGATTAGCAATGAATAAGTGCAAGTTAAGTATGATTCAGTGTAATTGTCAGCGGGCGTATACGGTTATGTGTGATCTGGGAGTGGTTATGGGCGAAAAAAGAATTAGTGTGGCAATGTTGCAGGAGCCGTATATGGCTGTTGATGGGAATGTTAGAGGATTACCAGGCTGTATGAAAGTATTTGTGAATGAAGGTGAGCGAATTGGAGCGGTTGTTGTTGTGAATGATGTATGTATAGAAGCGGTGCGTGTGAGTGAGTGTACAGATGAGTGTGGTGTGTGTGTGTGGCTGAAAGGAGATTTTGGTGAGTTGTATGTTGTGTCCATGTATTTCAGATTTGGTCGGGATATTGAGGATTATCTCAGATACATGGATAAATTGTGTGAATGTTTATGTGGTAAGAGAATCATTTTTGGTATGGATGCGAATGCGGTGTCTCCTTTATGGTATAGTAAGGGAGGTGGCCGCTCAAGAGAAAATGTAATACGTGGACGTGAATTGGAAGATTGGATTATTGCGAATGGTATGCAGGTGTTAAATGAGCCGAGTGAATGGTATACGTTCTCTGGTCCGAATGGACAGAGTGATATTGATGTGACAATTGTGAGTGATTCTTGTGCTGGATGTCAGTTTGAATGGAAAGTAGAGTGTGAGTGGGGAATAAGTGACCATAATGTTATAAGTGTTGATATGATATTTGATAAAGAGTGTGTGGAAACTTTGTATGTTGAGAAAAGATGGTTTTGTAAAAATGTTGATTGGGATGAATATGTGGATGAGTTAAGATGTAGTGCGGTAGTGGGTGAGCTTGATGTGCGGAAAAGTGCGGATGAGTTAGCGGTTGAAATGGTACGTTTGATTCAAGATGTGAATGATAAATGCTTGAAAGTATGCAAAAGATCGAATAAGAAAAAGAATGCATGGTGGACAAGAGAGTTAGAGAAAATGAAGAAGAACGTACGGAATAAACGGAAGAAAATGCAGAATGCTAGGCGGCGAGGAGAAAATGTGTGTGAAAGAGCACTAGAATATAAAAGATGTTTAAGTGAGTATAAGAAAGAGATGTGTAGAGTGAAAGAGGATTATTGGAAGAACTTTGTGAGTAAAAGTAGTAATGAGGACCCATGGGGTCCTGTTTACAGAGTATGTAGAGGGAAATATCGGAGTGAATGTTTAAATACGATGAATGTGAATGGAAGAATGACGAAAACATGGAATGAAAGTGTGAATGTGATATTGGATCGCTTGTTTCCGGCTTCGGAAATGGATGATGTGAATGATGGATTGAATGATGAAAATGAAGTAATAAATGAGGAAGTGAATGATAATATAAATGAAGTAAATACTAAAAGTTTTAAATGGCATGAATTAAAAGAAGCGATTAGTGAAATGAGGTTGGGTAAGGCGCCAGGAATGGATGGTGTGAGTGCTGAGATGATGAGGAATGTAGGACGAGCGATTCCGGAATATTTGAAGAGTATGTATGATGAGTGTTTGAGAGCGAATACCTTTCCGAGTGAATGGAAGAAAGCACGGGTGATTATATTGCTGAAGTCTCCTGATAAGGTTAAGTCCGATCCAGGGTCGTATAGGCCGATTTGTTTATTATCTGTTTTAGGGAAGATCCTGGAGAAGATGATGATCAGAAGGCTTGAGCGTAAGATGGATGGTAGAATGTGTGATGTACAACAGGGATTTATGAAAGGTAAATCTACGGAGACTGCATGGTTGAAAGTTAAGGAGTATGTTTCTCGGAGTGAATGTAAGTATGTGTTAGGGATATTTGTTGATTTTAAAGGAGCGTTTGATAATTTAGAATGGTGTAGAGTGATTGAGAAATTGAGTGAGATTGAATGTGATGAGATTGATTTATGGAAAGATTATTTTAGGGACCGAATGGTTTGTATGACTGGAGTAAATGACATTGTTTGGAAGCGTGTAGTGCGTGGCTGTCCGCAAGGATCTATAGCAGGGCCGTTTATTTGGAATTTAATGATGAATGATCTGCTTGTGGATCTAAGTGCGACGGGGTGTAAATGTGTTGCATATGCGGATGATTTGTTTTTAATGATTGAAGGGCGAAACCGAGTGGAACTGGAGAGAAAGGGAACTGAATGGATGAGAATTGTGTGTCAATGGGGAGATAGAGTGGGAGTGAGTGTTTCTGAATCTAAGAGTGTGATGTTGATGATGAAAGGAAATTTGGCAATGACTAGAAGTCCGAATGTACGTATGAAGGATAGAGGTATGAAAAGAGTTGAATGTGTGAAGTATTTGGGTGTTTGGATGAGCGAGAGACTGCAATTTGGGGTACATTTGAGGAGTTTGAAAGACAAAATTACTGGAGTGGTTGGACAAATGAGTAGAGTAATGAGGCGAGAATGGGGAATGAGAAAGAAGGGTATGCGTGTAATTTATAGAGGTTTGTTTGAAGCATGTGTGATGTATGGTGCTAGTGTATGGTGTGAAAGTATGAAGTTTCAGTATGCTAGAGATATTATGAATAGATGTCAGCGAATAGTGTTGTATGCTTGTCTAAATGTGTGTAGAACCGTTTCGACGGATGCAATGCAGGTCCTAATGGGTACCCCCCCCTGGGACCTGGAATGCAGTAAAAGAGGCATGATTTGGCGATGGAAGCATGGTGTGAGTGTTGGTGAAAATGAGATTGTTAATGATGAGGAAATGGATGGAATGGAGGAACGGGAGGGAGTGAGGCTTATAAATGAGAGAATGATAGAGGTATGGCAGCGTAGATGGCATGAGAGTGGAAAAGGACGTGTGACGTATGAATATATTAAGAATGTTTGTTTTGCTTTGAGAACGATTGTATTTGAGCCTAGTTTGTATGTATGTTTTCTGATGACTGGACATGGAAGCATGAATGACTTTTTATGGAAGCGTGGGTTATGTGAAACTAGGATGTGCGGATGTGGTAGAGCACATGAGGATTGGAAGCATGTGTTAGTTGAGTGTGAATGGTACAATGATATCCGAAATTTGAATGATTGTGGTGTGATAGTATGTGAAGATGGAGGTGTGAGTGTTGAGCGTGTGGTGGAGAATAAGGCGACGTATGAGTGTTTTAGTATGTTAGCGAAGAGTATATTTGTGAGAAGACGAGAGAGAATGAGTGAAAGAGCGAATGTCGTGTAAGCCTGGTGTCCAGAGGCGCAGGGGGGTACCCTTGCTGGATGAAAGGTTGGCTGGATACGGCTTGCCGGGTCCAGTTGGCCGATTCCTGCAAGGGCCTTTGGAGCGTAGCGACTCCACGCACTCGAAGCGCTGGTTCACCAGTACCGGAAGTGTAGGCTTCCAAACTGGTAGTAGCTAACGCTACGGAAGATCCAACCAGTGATCTTGACTGGTACCGCGGGGACCGGGAGCCCCTGAGGAGTGCCTCAGCCCGGTCATGGGTAGGACCATCGCGGGGGCAGTGGTAAGGCCAAATGCTGGTCAGAGACCCCTTTTTCCAGGGTCTCGGCGGGTGAGCTGCGCATTGTTCAGCTCGGGCACCGTCCTGCAGAGACGGTAGAGTGTGGAAAGTCACTCGGCACCACCGGTTGTCTGCTCTCAGGCCCTGCAGCCTGGGAGTGTACCGGTAGTTCCCGCATGAGCGGGAGTGCGCTGATTGGGCGTATCCCAATCCCGCGCCCATGGGGGCCGTGTGGGTAAGCCTTTGGGTTGGTACTGCACGTAAAATCACTAGAGACTAACTGTCCCTATCTACTGGGGTTCTGCCGCCAGGTGTCGCAGGGAGAAGTCGAGCTGCCACGTCGCTCCGCCGTTCAACCACGATTCCAGCCGCAGAACTGCAGGAAAAATTCCAAAAGCGCTACCAGAGTGAAGAGCACGCGAGGACGATCCAGTGGATATATAAATTGTGACTGCAAAGTGAAAATTGTGCGGAAAAACAGTGCCGGAAAACACACGCCACGTGCTCGGCACGCCGGACTTTGAGACCGGATTCCTCCGGGAATATTGATCCGACGGACGATCTGTTTACGTGGAAACTGTTTATCTGTGAAGACGTTTAATTTGAGACATTAACTGTGACAATCGTGTAAAAACTGTGGAAGTGCAAAAACAGATAAATAGATCGAAAACCCACCTCGAGCTTCGAGACGCCACCGTCGGCGTGGGTAGCGCTGCGGTAGCGGCGTCGCGCGCGCTGATTGGCCGCCGCCGAGTAGAGAGGAAACTCTCTACGGAAAAAAGGGACCACTGCTGCCAACTTCAAAAATTTTTCGAAGGTTGGCAGCAATTACCTCCGGGGGCCGAAATTGAAGCTCGAGTTTCCGCCACAGACTAAGACAAGTACAGTGCGCGAAATTCAAACAGTGTTCGGACAAAAACACAGTGACATTAAATAATTGTTTAAATAATTGTTTAAACAATTTGTTTAAACAATTTTAAACAATTATTTGCAATCTTTCAGGACTTTTTCATAAACAATTTTTGTTTCGGCCGAATCGCGGACCGCGGGTCAACGCACGCTCGACTTTCGATGTACGCCGTCTCGCCGTTTTTGTCGAATAAACGGCGAGGCGGCAAGACAATAACACGATCGACGTGCGTTGGCCCGACCGTCAAACGCTCGCCTCGGCCGAATGTATACATGCAGCGTTTTTGCCTTAGGAGGCAATGACCGGCTTTCGACACCTGACGATGCGTCACCTTGAGCATCGGCCAGGTGTCTATATATACTGCCGCAAATGTGATAACGGCGAAATTCTCCGAGATTCTCCAAGTATCATTATAGCGAACAGACAGTTTAATTTAGCGCCCCTTGCGCCGATACGAAGCCGTGCTTCAGTTTTTATAGTCCAGTCGTAGCCGTGCTACACTGCATACGCCGAACGGAGCCGTGCTCCAAAAGCTTGTAATTCAAAGGACTGTGGAGTCCAAGACAAATAAATCGCGTGTCGTCTCCTCCCGAATTCCGGCGTTTTTAATTTTGTGCCGTGCGCAACATTTCTGGTCCTTCGAGCCGGATCCCGGAGACGACACAGGAGAGAGAAAACATCTCCATCAACAGCGTCGATCACGCAGTCGATCGACACGTACGAGTGCCTATAACACTGCTGGTCAACATGGAGCAAATCATCAAGGAGCAAGAGCTCACTATCGGGGGCCTTTGCCGGATCCTGCCCAACTTCAAGCGCCTGGGAAAGGCGAAATTCACCGAAGCCGCCGCCGCAGAACGCCTTCGCCGCCTGCGGACCGAGTGGGACGCGTGCCGACGCCTCCACCTCCAGTTGGAGCTGAAGGCCACTTCCGAAGAACGGGAAACCCGCGACTACTTCAAACAGGGGTACTTCGAGCGGGCCGAAGCAGAGTTTGAACAGGCAAGTGACTTCTTCGTGGAACTGATCGCTTCATTTAGGAGCGGAGCGTCTGCGCTGGCTGACGCGAGTCAGACCAGGGAGCCCGACTCCTGTAGCGCGCCCGTGGCGCAGCTACCGCGACTCCCATTGCCGAGGTTCGCCGGCTGCTACACGGAGTGGCCGAGCTTCTCGGACCAGTTTGAGTCGCTGGTCGTGAGGAACCGGACTCTTCACGACGTCCAGCGACTACAGTACCTCAAGGGTGCTTTAGAGGGAGAAGCAGCGTCCGAGATTGCTCACTACTCCGTGACAGCGGCGAACTTCGGCATCGCGTGGGCGGCCTTGGTCAGGAGGTATGACCGGAAGCGACTGGTCGTCAGTGCGCTCCTGTCGAGCTTCCTGACCCTTGCGCCGCTCACCCGCGATCGCGACGGCAGCGGTCTCGCCTTGCTGCGTCGTCGCACTAACGAGGCGTTGGCCCAGCTGCGAAACTTGGGGCGGCCGGTGGACCATTGGGACGACCTGCTGGTCCACCTAACGGTGGAAAAACTCGACCCGAAGTCGAGGGAGGCGTGGGTCCACGAAATCCGCGCCGTCGTGGATCCACCCACGTATGCCTCTCTCGACGAATTCCTGGAGTATCGGGCCGGGTCCTTCGCGGAGCTTAGGATGGCTCCGGAGCCCTCGGCTACCTCCGCGGAGCGTAGGCCGGCCCGACCTCCACCACCGGTACGCTCCCACGCGATGGCGACGACGACGACGGCGAGCCGTTGCCGGAAGTGCGGCGACAACCACCCGCTGTTCCGGTGCCCTGCGTTCAGGGGCATGGCGATCAACCTGCGCCGGGATTTTGTTAGGGCGCGCGGTTGCTGCTTCAACTGCCTCCGTTCGGGACACCCCGCGACATCGTGTCCCTCCGCGTCGCGCTGCTCCGTTTGCAACGGCTCGCACCACACCCTGATTCACCCGGATTCCGGGGTTGGTGGCGGGCCAGAGTCAACCGCGGTAGAACCCGGGCGGGAAACAGCGACGAATATCTCCGCTTCGTCCGTGGTCCACAACTGCGTCGCACGCTGGAGCGGGAGCAGGGCCGTACTGCTCGCGACCGCTCTAGTATGGGTAGAGACACGCGACGGGGGGGTAAGGCCGGTGAGAGCCCTGTTGGACCAGGGATCGGAGGCGACCTTCGTCTCCGAATCCCTCGTCCAGGCCCTCCGCCTTCCGAAGCGGCCTGCGGCTATCACCGTGACTGGTGCGGGGGACGCGCCGGTGGGTCGCGTGACTTCGCGGGTCGATCTGGTGTTACGGTTGACCGGGCGCGGGAACGCTCCTATGCCGCTTTCCGCGTTCGTCCTCCGGAGACTTACCGGGTACGCGCCCAAGACGACCGTCGACCTTCGCGTATACCCGCATCTGCAGGACCTCATTTTAGCGGACCCTGATCCGACAAGAGATCTCCCTGTAGATCTCTTAATCGGGGCCGATCGTTACGGGGATGTGATCGGTCCCGGCCTGCGCCGCGGAACACCCGGCCAGCCAATCGCGCAAAATACCGTGTTCGGTTGGGTCGTCTCGGGCGCCGCGTCGACACCCGCGAACGATCCCGATCCCTCCGCGGCGTCCCTGCACTGTCGCGCGGAGAAAAGGTTGCAGCAGCAATTGCGTTGTTCTGGGAGCCCGAGGAGGCGAGTCCCAAATCTGTCCCCCCCCCTGACGAGTCGAGGTGCGGCGAACATTCCGTCAACACCGTCTCACGGCGGGCGGACGGGCAGTGCGTGGTTCGGTTGCCCCTTGCGTACCGAACCACCCCTCGCTCTCGGCTCGTCAAAGGGCCGTGCCCTAGCCATGCTCCACGGAGTCGAGCGGCGACTCAAGGGCGACAGACATCAGAGCAAAAATATTGCTGCAGGAGTTATGGTTGGGGGGTGCGGATTGGGACGCTCCGCTCCCGGACGAGCTCAACCAGACGTGGTGCGAACTCGTCGCCGAGTTACCGCTCTTAAGCGCCGCACGAGTGCCACGCTGGTTTGGCATCTTTCAATCCCCGCGCAGGGGGGAGCAATACGAGTTGCACGGTTCCGCGGACGCGTCTTCGCGCGCGCATGGTGCGGTGGTGTATCTGCTAGCGCGACCGTTCCCGAGCGAACCCTCGGGAACCCAGGTGACCCTCGTCGCCTCGCGGGCCAGGGTCGCTCCCGTCAACATGCTACCGGTTTGTCGCGGCCCTTCGTCGAAGGAAGAATAGTCCCTCGGATTGCGAGACGCCGATGCGGCGGGCGAGGATCTTGTGGCTCCGTTGGCTGCAGGGTGGCGCCTTCGCATCGGAGATACGCGCCGTCCGAAAATCCCAATTCGTCGGGCGATCGTCGCCCTTGCGACGGTTGAGCCCATTTCTCGACGAGGCAGGATTGCTCCGCGTGGGGGGACGTCTAGAAAACTCGTCCCGCGCGTACGACGAGAAACACCCCATCCTCCTCCCGAAGCACCCAGTGGTGGATTTGCTGGTGGAGGCTGTGCACCTCACGGCCCTCCACAGTGGACCCCAGCTCACCTTGAGCGTGCTGAGGAGGACGTATTGGCTTCTGGGCGCCCGAGATACGGTTAGAAGAGTGACCTGGAGGTGCGTAGCTTGCGCAAGGCATCGCGCATCTCCAGCGTCCCAACTCATGGGCACGTTGCCCTTAACGCGGGTCAACCCTTCGCGGCCCTTCTCGCACGTGGGCGTCGACTATGCGGGCCCCCTCTGGACCCGCATGGGGAAGGGCCGGGGTTATCGGGCCCAGAAGTCATACATCGGGGTGTTCGTGTGCTTCGCGACCCGCGCGATCCACCTCGAGCTGGTGAGCGACTGCACCACGGCGGGCTTCTTGGCTGCGCTGCGGAGGTTCGTCTCCCGTCGGGGTAGGCCCGCTGCCATTTATTCCGACAACGGAACGAACTTCCGCGGTGCCGCACGGGAGCTCGCAGCGATGGTTCGGGCGGTCCGCGACTCAGCCGAGGTATCGGCCTTTCTCGGAGAGGCCGACATCGTGTGGCATTTCTCCCCACCCGGAGCTCCGCATTTCGGCGGTTTATGGGAAGCGGGGGTTAAGGCAGTAAAACGCCACTTAGCACGGGTGGTTGGCCAGCACACCCTCACCTTTGAGGAGATGTGCACCCTATTGTGCACAGTCGAGGCATGCCTTAATTCCCGCCCCCTAACACCGATGTCGAGCGATCCGACGGACTACGCGGCCCTTACACCGGGGCATTTCTTGGCGGGGGCACCCTTGCTTACGCTTCCGGGAGACCGTTCGCCGGACACCGCCGCCTCCCCCCTTGTCCCGATGGCAAGGGGTCGAAACCATGCGTGCCAATTTTTGGAAACAATGGAACCACGAGTATCTCCACACGCTGCAGGAGCGCAGCAAATGGTGGCGTGCCGAGAGGAACCTGCAGGTGGGAGATCTCGTGGTTCTTCGCGACGCGAATTGCCCACCGGCGTGTTGGCGTCTCGCACGCGTGCAGACGCTGCACCCCGGTGAGGACGGCCGAGTTCGAGTCGTAACCATTCGCACCGCCGGCGGATGTTACACTCGGCCGATCACGCAGCTCGTACGCTTGCCGGTGGACATGCCCGCTGGACCCTCCTCAGGACCGGAGCAGTAGCGAGGGAAGGCGAGCGTACATGGCGGGCGGAGCGTGCTCGCCATTTAGTCAATAAGATCAGCGGAGCTGAGGCGGGCGGTATGTTTCGGCCGAATCGCGGACCGCGGGTCAACGCACGCTCGACTTTCGATGTACGCCGTCTCGCCGTTTTTGTCGAATAAACGGCGAGGCGGCAAGACAATAACACGATCGACGTGCGTTGGCCCGACCGTCAAACGCTCGCCTCGGCCGAATGTATACATGCAGCGTTTTTGCCTTAGGAGGCAATGACCGGCTTTCGACACCTGACGATGCGTCACCTTGAGCATCGGCCAGGTGTCTATATATACTGCCGCAAATGTGATAACGGCGAAATTCTCCGAGATTCTCCAAGTATCATTATAGCGAACAGACAGTTTAATTTAGCGCCCCTTGCGCCGATACGAAGCCGTGCTTCAGTTTTTATAGTCCAGTCGTAGCCGTGCTACACTGCATACGCCGAACGGAGCCGTGCTCCAAAAGCTTGTAATTCAAAGGACTGTGGAGTCCAAGACAAATAAATCGCGTGTCGTCTCCTCCCGAATTCCGGCGTTTTTAATTTTGTGCCGTGCGCAACAATTTTTTTTTTTTTTTTTTTTTTTTTTTTTTTTTTTTTTTTTTTTTTTTTCCGTGGCTAACACCTTACATTTTCAGAGGCCGTGACGCGGTTCCACAATGGAGGTCGCCTCTTCAGGGACCGACTCCCGCCGCCGTCAGAAACGATGTCTGGCCACGGACTCGGAGACCGAGGCAGCCAACTCGGACGCGCCCCTCTGCTTCCGGAAGCCGGCAGAGGTTAAGAAAAAGAAGAAGAAGAAAAGGGACAAACCAGCGACGCAGACGACGCAGGAGATAGTAGAGGAGCCGAGCCGAGCTAACCCGGAGGAGGAGGAGACGACCGTGGCAGCCCTCAGAGCCGACGCTGCCAAAGCATACAGGCTACTGACGAATGAGATTACGCTTCCAGGAAATGATATCCCGTCTACTGTGGTGCACGCCCTGTGCGCACAGGCCGCGAAAATAAATGACCTGCTTATGAAAGCCCTTGTTTACAGCAGCAGGCTTGAGGGGCGTCTTGAAGCAGTTCAGGCCGAGTCCAAGGAGTGTAAACGCTCCTGCCAAGCACTCCAGGACAAAGCCGTCGCCGTCGCCGCCGCCGCAGCCGTCACCGCCAAAAAACCGACCACATATGCCGAACGCGTCGGCGTCAGGTCCGCTACGGCAGCCAGGTCGACGCAGAAGCAGGACCCTCCCAATGTGGTGATCATCACGCCGTCAGACACCGCCAAATACGAGGACAGTGCGAAGACTAAGGAGGCAGTCTTCGAGCTGGTTTCGCCCAGAGCGGACGGCCTGCAGATCAGGGGCGTCCGCAGGGTTCAGGGAGCAGGAATTGCGCTCGTTACGTCAAATAATACCGACGTAACATCCCTGATGGCCAACCCGAAACTTAGAGCGGCTGGTTTTGTTGTAGGTGCTCCGGCCAAAAGGAGCCCGCGGATCATCGTCTTCGACGTCCCACGGGCCCAGGAGGACAACAAGGAGACGACGGACGCTATCCTGCAGCAGAACTTAAGTAAGGAGGAAGCGGCCAGCCTCTCAAAGGAAATAAAATTGGTCTATAAGAGTGGCGATAAGACTAGAGACCGATGCAACTTAATCTTCGAGGTCTCTAAGCGAGCCAGGGACCTTTTAGTTCCAAAAGAGAGGCTGTACGTGGGTTGGAGCTGCTGCAGGGTACGCGACCACGTGAACGTGACCAGGTGCTATAAGTGCCAAGGGTACGGCCACCCTGCGAAATTCTGCAAGGCCGAGAAGGAGACTTGCGGCCACTGCGCGGAGACGGGGCACGGCTTCAAGACCTGCCCGAAGAAGGAAAAGCCGGCCAACTGCGTAAACTGCATTAGGGGTAAGAAACCCTCCTCCCATTGCGTCACCAGCAAGGACTGCCCCGCGTATGTAGCCGCCATAAATCAGTCGCTTTCCCGAACTGACTATGGTTATTAGGCCCTCACCTAAAAATATCCCCGACGTTAGGATACTGCAGCTGAACATGAGACGTTCAGCTGCAGTTACCGGAGAGGTCCGCGAGCTCATCGCTCAGAAGCGGCTAGACGTCCTGCTATTGCAGGAGGCATACGTCAGCCAACTGGGCGCGCGATACAAAATTAGCGGTCTAGGGTCCGGAGTGAGGTTGGCAGCAGCCGAACCACAACCCCCGTGGGCGGCTGTTGCGGTCTGCAACCCCAACTTCGATATGGTCTTCGTCTCGCAGCTCAGCAACTCCCACTGCGTCTGTGCGGAAGTGCTAGCACCCGGCTTTTCATTTTACGCGGTGTCGTGCTATTTTCAGCACAGCGACGAAATTGAAAAGCACCTCAGCCACCTCGAGAAGGTGTTCTGTGCACTGAGGGGGAAGAGACTCCTAGTTTCGACAGACGCCAACGCGCAATCCTCGCTCTGGAGCCCTCGGGGCACAGACGAGAAAGGAGCTCAATTCGAGACTCTGATCGCAGCGTTTGGCATGAACGTTGTGAACGACGCAGCTCAACCACCAACCTTCTGGACGCCAACGGGCTCGTCTTACATCGACGTGACCCTGGCGTCACCCTCCATGTCTCCGTTCATCAGGAGCTGGACAGTAAGAAGTGCGTGGACGACCAGCGACCACAACGCTGTTGACATCAGGCTGCAGGCACCTAGAGCCGCGACGGGGAATCGCAGCGTCGCAAACTCTCGGTTCGACACCCGTCGAGCCGACTGGGAGCGATTCTCCGAGACCCTGTCCGATCTTTCACGGTCGAGGCTCGAAGTCCTGAGCCTGGAGTCAGCGGAGGAAACAATAGGGATGGCTGAAACGCTCACAGACATCATTAAAGATGCCTGCACCGCGTCGATGCCAATAAAGCGTAGGTTTAGGAAGTCCAACCCATGGTGGACGAAAGAGCTCACAGTCATGAAGAAGGCTGTCTACCGACGGAGACGTGCCTTCCAGAAGGAAAGAGATGAGTCCTCACGCCTCCAAAAACTGCTGGAGTACCGCACTTCGTTGCGGAACTACAGCAGAGAGGTGAAGAGGGCGAAACTCGAAAGTTGGCGAAACTTTGTATCGTCGTACGGGAACACGGAGCCTTGGGGCATCGTGTACAAGCTGCAAGCGAACAAGCTCCGTGTCGAGAGGGTGATCAGCACCCTCCGGCGAGGCAACGAAAACACCATGAGCGCGATAGAGACCGCCAACACGCTTCTGGAAGCACACGTCCCGGACGACCGGCCGGAAGATGACACGCCCGAGCAGCGAGAGACTAGAGAGAACGCGCGAGTCGCGTCAAACACCGCGGACGCCTCTCCGTTTTCACCGGACGAGGTCGCGGGAGCGATTCGCACGTTCAGAAACGACAAGGCACCAGGACCGGACCTTATCGAGGTCCGAGTGCTGAAGGCCGCCTCGAAAGTAGTGTTAGGACAATTAGTTCGCCTATTCAACGGGTGCCTTCGTTGGGGCGTCTTTCCCCCCACCTGGAAGGAGGGCTCCCTCAGAGTGCTCCTGAAGGGAGAGGGCA
>NW_027476126.1:750000-760000 GCF_051020955.1 Megalopta genalis
TGGTAAAAAAACAACACGCCGCTGGTACGAACCAATACGCCGCTGGAAAAAAAAGCAATACGCCGCTGGTACGAACCAATACGCCGCTGGAAAAAAAAGCAATACGCCGCTGGTACGAAGCAATACGCCGCTGGTACTTTGTAATAAGAATTACATTATAAGATAGAAAGCACTACGCCGCTGGACATAAAATCTCCATTATCCGAACGAAAGTAACACGCCGCTGGTACTTTATTTTATTATAATAATTTAATTATAAGACAGAAACCGCTGGTACTTGGTTGTAAAATCTCCATTATCCGAACGAAAGCAATACGCCGTTGGTACTTGGTTATAAAATTTTCATTACAAGATAGAAAGCAATATGCCGCTGGTTATATTAATGTAATCTTATGGAAAGCATTACGCCGCTGGAACTTTGACCATTGCAATAATCGATCGGAAGCTATACACAGCAAGGAATACGAATATTATACCAAGAGATCGAAAACAATACGCTGTTCGGACGTTTTGACTAGCTGTCGCACAGTGCAGACGCGTCGACCCGTCGCTCCGCATTTCGAGCGCAATTTCAGTGGTTTTTCAGTTCAGAAAATTACAGAGAGTGTTTGGTTGTGTTGCAGGAGTCAAACTGAATGATTTGATGCATAAAGTTTAATTAAACTCCCATTAGTTTGCCGGGAAACATCGATTCTTCCGATCTAGAAAGAGACAGAGATAGACGATCCGCGTTATGTTAAATATTTCAAGGTTCCCGATTCCACAAAATTATAAAAAGTATACGGCTGTGTAGCAGGGATCAAAACGAGTAATTTCGTGTATAAAGTTTAATTAATATCCCATTAGTTTGCCGGGAAACATCGATTCTTCCGATCTAGAAAGAGACAGAGATAGACGATCCGCGTTATGTTAAATATTTCAAGGTTCCCGATTCCACAAAATTATAAAAAGTATACGGCTGTGTAGCAGGGATCAAAACGAGTAATTTCGTGTATAAAGTTTAATTAATATCCCATTAGTTTGCCGGGAAACATCGATTATTCCGATCTAGAAAGAGACAGAGACAGTCGATCCGCGTTATGTTAAATATTTCAAGGTTCCCGATTCCACAAAATTATAAAAAGTATACGGCTGTGTAGCGGGGATCAAAACGAGTAATTTCATGTATAAAGTTTAATTAAACTCCCAATAGTTTGCCGGGAAACATCGATTCTTCCGATCTAGAAAGAGACAGAGACAGACGATCCGCGTTATGTTAAATATTTCAAGGTTCCCGATTCCACAAAATTATAAAAAGTATACGGCTGTGTAGCGGGGATCAAAACGAGTAATTTCGTGTATAAAGTTTAATTAATATCCCATTAGTTTGCCGGGAAACATCGATTCTTCCGATCTAGAAAGAGACAGAGACAGTCGATCCGCGTTATGTTAAATATCTCAAGGTTACCGATTCCATAAAATTATAAAAAGTATACGGCTGTGTAGCGGGGATCAAAACGAGTAATTTTGTGTATAAAGTTTAATTAATATCCCATTAGTTTGCCGGGAAACATCGATTCTTCCGATCTAGAAAGAGACAGAGACAGTCGATCCGCGTTATGTTAAATATTGCAAGGTTCCCGATTCCACAAAATTATAAAAAGTATACGGCTGTGTAGCGGGGATCAAAACGAGTAATTTCGTGTATAAAGTTTAATTAATATCCCATTACTTTGCCGGGAAACATCAATACTTCGATCGCGCGAGAGAGACAGAGAAACGAACAGTCTTTTTTTCGATTTACGGCTAAAATAAATTTTTCTCATTTTATTCAATAACATATTCTTGCTTAGATAACTTTTTTACATAGGGATTAAGCATTTAGAACGATACATTGTTTAAAATAAGGGCACTTTACTCTTGACATTTTACGGTTTTTTCAATTTTCTGAAAAATCCTATCATTAGATTTTTTAAAAATACGATATTCTTGCTTATCTAACGTTTCTACATAGGGATTAAGCATTTAGAACGAAATCTAATGTCAGAAAATGGCACTTTACTCTTGACATTTTTCGGTTTTTTCAATTTTCTGGAAAATCCTATCATTAGATTTTTTTAAAAATACGATATTCTTGCTTAACTGACGTTTCTACATAGGGATTAAGCATTTAGAACGAAATCTAATGTCAGAAAATGGCACTTTACTCTTGACATTTTTCGGTTTTTTCAATTTTCTGGAAAATCCTATCATTAGATTTTTTTAAAAATACGATATTCTTGCTTAACTAACGTTTCTACATAGGGATTAAGCATTTAGAACGAAATCTACTGTCAGAAAATGGCACTTCACTCTTGATCGGTACGTTGGGACTTTGAAAATATTCGGGCGTTCCAATCGCTCGTCTGTTGCATCATAGCGCGTCTCGGCGCAATCGACCGATTCGCTCGATCCATTATTTTCGATTTACGGCTAAAATAAATTTTTCTAATTTCTTTCAATAACATATTCCTGCTTAAATAACTTTTTTACATAGGGATTAAGCATTTAGAACGATACATTGTTTAAAATAAGGGCACTTTACTCTTGACATTTTACGGTTTTTTCAATTTTCTGAAAAATCCTATCATTAGATTTTTTTAAAAATACGATATTCTTGCTTAACTAACGTTTCTACATAGGGATTAAGCATTTAGAACGAAATCTAATGTCAGAAAATGGCACTTTACTCTTGACATTTTTCGGTTTTTTCAATTTTCTGGAAAATCCTATCATTAGATTTTTTTAAAAATACGATATTCTTGCTTAACTAACGTTTTTACATAGGGATTAAGCATTTAGAACGAAATCTAATGTCAGAAAATGGCACTTTACTCTTGACATTTTTCGGTTTTTTCAATTTTCTGGAAGATCCTATCATTAGATTTTTTTAAAAATACGATATTCTTGCTTAACTAACGTTTTTACATAGGGATTAAGCATTTAGAACGAAATCTAATGTAGGAAAATGGTACTTTACTCTTGATCGGTACGTTGGGACTTTGAAAATATTCGGGCGTTCCAATCGCTCGTCTGTTGCATCATAGCGCGTCTCGGTGCAATCGACCGATTCGCTCGATCCATTATTTTCGATTTACGGCTAAAATAAATTTTTCTAATTTTTTTCAATAACATATTCCTGCTTAAATAACTTTTTTACATAGGGATTAAGCATTTAGAACGATACATTGTTTAAAATAAGGGCACTTTACTCTTGACATTTTACGGTTTTTTCAATTTTCTGAAAAATCCTATCATTAGATTTTTTTAAAAATACGATATTCTTGCTTAACTAACGTTTCTACATAGGGATTAAGCATTTAGAACGAAATCTAATGTCAGAAAATGGCACTTTACTCTTGACATTTTTCGGTTTTTTCAATTTTCTGGAAAATCCTATCATTAGATTTTTTTAAAAATACGATATTCTTGCTTAACTAACGTTTTTACATAGGGATTAAGCATTTAGAACGAAATCTAATGTAGGAAAATGGTACTTTACTCTTGATCGGTACGTTGGGACTTTGAAAATATTCGGGCGTTCCAATCGCTCGTCTGTTGCATCATAGCGCGTCTCGGCGCAATCGACCGATTCGCTCGATCCATTATTTTCGATTTACGGCTAAAATAAATTTTTCTAATTTTTTTCAATAACATATTCCTGCTTAAATAACTTTTTTACATAGGGATTAAGCATTTAGAACGATACATTGTTTAAAGTAAGGGCACTTTACTCTTGACATTTTACGGTTTTTTCAATTTTCTGAAAAATCCTATCATTAGATTTTTTTAAAAATACGATATTCTTGCTTAACTAACGTTTCTACATAGGGATTAAGCATTTAGAACGAAATCTACTGTCAGAAAATGGCACTTCACTCTTGATCGGTACGTTGGGACTTTGAAAATATTCGGGCGTTCCAATCGCTCGTCTGTTGCATCATAGCGCGTCTCGGCGCAATCGACCGATTCGCTCGATCCATTATTTTCGATTTACGGCTAAAATAAATTTTTCTAATTTCTTTCAATAACATATTCCTGCTTAAATAACTTTTTTACATAGGGATTAAGCATTTAGAACGATACATTGTTTAAAATAAGGGCACTTTACTCTTGACATTTTACGGTTTTTTCAATTTTCTGAAAAATCCTATCATTAGATTTTTTTAGAAATACGATATTCTTGCTTAACTAACGTTTCTACATAGGGATTAAGCATTTAGAACGAAATCTAATGTCAGAAAATGGCACTTTACTCTTGACATTTTTCGGTTTTCTCAATTTTCTGGAAAATCCTATCATTAGATTTTTTTAAAAATACGATATTCTTGCTTAACTAACGTTTCTACATAGGGATTAAGCATTTAGAACGAAATCTAATGTAGGAAAATGGTACTTTACTCTTGATCGGTACGTTGGGACTTTGAAAATATTCGGGCGTTCCAATCGCTCGTCTGTTGCATCATAGCGCGTCTCGGCGCAATCGACCGATTCGCTCGATCCATTATTTTCGATTTACGGCTAAAATAAATTTTTCTAATTTTTTTCAATAACATATTCCTGCTTAAATAACTTTTTTACATAGGGATTAAGCATTTAGAACGATACATTGTTTAAAGTAAGGGCACTTTACTCTTGACATTTTACGGTTTTTTCAATTTTCTGAAAAATCCTATCATTAGATTTTTTTAAAAATACGATATTCTTGCTTAACTAACGTTTCTACATAGGGATTAAGCATTTAGAACGAAATCTAATGTCAGAAAATGGCACTTTACTCTTGACATTTTTCGGTTTTTTCAATTTTCTGGAAAATCCTATCATTAGATTTTTTTAAAAATACGATATTCTTGCTTAACTAACGTTTTTACATAGGGATTAAGCATTTAGAACGAAATCTAATGTAGGAAAATGGTACTTTACTCTTGATCGGTACGTTGGGACTTTGAAAATATTCGGGCGTTCCAATCGCTCGTCTGTTGCATCATAGCGCGTCTCGGCGCAATCGACCGATTCGCTCGATCCATTATTTTCGATTTACGGCTAAAATAAATTTTTCTAATTTTTTTCAATAACATATTCCTGCTTAAATAACTTTTTTACATAGGGATTAAGCATTTAGAACGATACATTGTTTAAAGTAAGGGCACTTTACTCTTGACATTTTACGGTTTTTTCAATTTTCTGAAAAATCCTATCATTAGATTTTTTTAAAAATACGATATTCTTGCTTAACTAACGTTTCTACATAGGGATTAAGCATTTAGAACGAAATCTAATGTCAGAAAATGGCACTTTACTCTTGACATTTTTCGGTTTTTTCAATTTTCTGGGAAATCCTATCATTAGATTTTTTTAAAAATACGATATTCTTGCTTAACTAACGTTTTTACATAGGGATTAAGCATTTAGAACGAAATCTAATGTAGGAAAATGGTACTTTACTCTTGATCGGTACGTTGGGACTTTGAAAATATTCGGGCGTACGCGACGCGCTCGGCGCTTCGAACAGCTCCGGTGTCCCCATTATTTTCGATTTACGGCTAAAATAAATTTTTCTAATTTTTTTCAATAACATATTCCTGCTAAAATAACTTTTTTACATAGGGATTAAGCATTTAGAACGATACATTGTTTAAAATAAGGGCACTTTACTCTTGACATTTTACGGTTTTTTCAATTTTCTGAAAAATCCTATCATTAGATTTTTTTAAAAATACGATATTCTTGCTTAACTAACGTTTCTACATAGGGATTAAGCATTTAGAACGAAATCTAATGTCAGAAAATGGCACTTTACTCTTGACATTTTTCGGTTTTTTCAATTTTCTGGAAAATCCTATCATTAGATTTTTTTAAAAATATGATATTCTTGCTTAACTAACGTTTTTACATAGGGATTAAGCATTTAGAACGAAATCTAATGTAGGAAAATGGTACTTTACTCTTGATCGGTACGTTGGGACTTTGAAAATATTCGGGCGTTCCAATCGCTCGTCTGTTGCATCATAGCGCGTCTCGGCGCAATCGACCGATTCGCTCGATCCATTATTTTCGATTTACGGCTAAAATAAATTTTTCTAATTTTTTTCAATAACATATTCCTGCTTATATAACTTTTTTACATAGGGATTAAGCATTTAGAACGATACATTGTTTAAAGTAAGGGCACTTTACTCTTGACATTTTACGGTTTTTTCAATTTTCTGAAAAATCCTATCATTAGATTTTTTTAAAAATACGATATTCTTGCTTAACTAACGTTTCTACATAGGGATTAAGCATTTAGAACGAAATCTAATGTCAGAAAATGGCACTTTACTCTTGACATTTTTCGGTTTTTTCAATTTTCTGGAAAATCCTATCATTAGATTTTTTTAAAAATACGATATTCTTGCTTAACTAACGTTTTTACATAGGGATTAAGCATTTAGAACGAAATCTAATGTAGGAAAATGGTACTTTACTCTTGATCGGTACGTTGGGACTTTGAAAATATTCGGGCGTTCCAATCGCTCGTCTGTTGCATCATAGCGCGTCTCGGCGCAATCGACCGATTCGCTCGATCCATTATTTTCGATTTACGGCTAAAATAAATTTTTCTAATTTTTTTCAATAACATATTCCTGCTTAAATAACTTTTTTACATAGGGATTAAGCATTTAGAACGATACATTGTTTAAAATAAGGGCACTTTACTCTTGACATTTTACGGTTTTTTCAATTTTCTGAAAAATCCTATCATTAGATTTTTTTAAAAATACGATATTCTTGCTTAACTAACGTTTCTACATAGGGATTAAGCATTTAGAACGAAATCTAATGTCAGAAAATGGCACTTTACTCTTGACATTTTTCGGTTTTTTCAATTTTCTGGAAAATCCTATCATTAGATTTTTTTAAAAATACGATATTCTTGCTTAACTAACGTTTTTACATAGGGATTAAGCATTTAGAACGAAATCTAATGTAGGAAAATGGTACTTTACTCTTGATCGGTACGTTGGGACTTTGAAAATATTCGGGCGTTCCAATCGCTCGTCTGTTGCATCATAGCGCGTCTCGGCGCAATCGACCGATTCGCTCGATCCATTATTTTCGATTTACGGCTAAAATAAATTTTTCTAATTTTTTTCAATAACATATTCCTGCTTAAATAACTTTTTTACATAGGGATTAAGCATTTAGAACGATACATTGTTTAAAGTAAGGGCACTTTACTCTTGACATTTTACGGTTTTTTCAATTTTCTGAAAAATCCTATCATTAGATTTTTTTAAAAATACGATATTCTTGCTTAACTAACGTTTCTACATAGGGATTAAGCATTTAGAACGAAATCTAATGTCAGAAAATGGCACTTCACTCTTGATCGGTACGTTGGGACTTTGAAAATATTCGGGCGTTCCAATCGCTCGTCTGTTGCATCATAGCGCGTCTCGGCGCAATCGACCGATTCGCTCGATCCATTATTTTCGATTTACGGCTAAAATAAATTTTTCTAATTTCTTTCAATAACATATTCCTGCTTAAATAACTTTTTTACATAGGGATTAAGCATTTAGAACGATACATTGTTTAAAATAAGGGCACTTTACTCTTGACATTTTACGGTTTTTTCAATTTTCTGAAAAATCCTATCATTAGATTTTTTTAAAAATACGATATTCTTGCTTAACTAACGTTTCTACATAGGGATTAAGCATTTAGAACGAAATCTAATGTCAGAAAATGGCACTTTACTCTTGACATTTTTCGGTTTTCTCAATTTTCTGGAAAATCCTATCATTAGATTTTTTTAAAAATACGATATTCTTGCTTAACTAACGTTTCTACATAGGGATTAAGCATTTAGAACGAAATCTAATGTAGGAAAATGGTACTTTACTCTTGATCGGTACGTTGGGACTTTGAAAATATTCGGGCGTTCCAATCGCTCGTCTGTTGCATCATAGCGCGTCTCGGCGCAATCGACCGATTCGCTCGATCCATTATTTTCGATTTACGGCTAAAATAAATTTTTCTAATTTTTTTCAATAACATATTCCTGCTTAAATAACTTTTTTACATAGGGATTAAGCATTTAGAACGATACATTGTTTAAAGTAAGGGCACTTTACTCTTGACATTTTACGGTTTTTTCAATTTTCTGAAAAATCCTATCATTAGATTTTTTTAAAAATACGATATTCTTGCTTAACTAACGTTTCTACATAGGGATTAAGCATTTAGAACGAAATCTAATGTCAGAAAATGGCACTTTACTCTTGACATTTTTCGGTTTTTTCAATTTTCTGGAAAATCCTATCATTAGATTTTTTTAAAAATACGATATTCTTGCTTAACTAACGTTTTTACATAGGGATTAAGCATTTAGAACGAAATCTAATGTAGGAAAATGGTACTTTACTCTTGATCGGTACGTTGGGACTTTGAAAATATTCGGGCGTTCCAATCGCTCGTCTGTTGCATCATAGCGCGTCTCGGCGCAATCGACCGATTCGCTCGATCCATTATTTTCGATTTACGGCTAAAATAAATTTTTCTAATTTTTTTCAATAACATATTCCTGCTTAAATAACTTTTTTACATAGGGATTAAGCATTTAGAACGATACATTGTTTAAAGTAAGGGCACTTTACTCTTGACATTTTACGGTTTTTTCAATTTTCTGAAAAATCCTATCATTAGATTTTTTTAAAAATACGATATTCTTGCTTAACTAACGTTTCTACATAGGGATTAAGCATTTAGAACGAAATCTAATGTCAGAAAATGGCACTTTACTCTTGACATTTTTCGGTTTTTTCAATTTTCTGGGAAATCCTATCATTAGATTTTTTTAAAAATACGATATTCTTGCTTAACTAACGTTTTTACATAGGGATTAAGCATTTAGAACGAAATCTAATGTAGGAAAATGGTACTTTACTCTTGATCGGTACGTTGGGACTTTGAAAATATTCGGGCGTTCCAATCGCTCGTCTGTTGCATCATAGCGCGTCTCGGCGCAATCGACCGATTCGCTCGATCCATTATTTTCGATTTACGGCTAAAATAAATTTTTCTAATTTTTTTCAATAACATATTCCTGCTTAAATAACTTTTTTACATAGGGATTAAGCATTTAGAACGATACATTGTTTAAAGTAAGGGCACTTTACTCTTGACATTTTACGGTTTTTTCAATTTTCTGAAAAATCCTATCATTAGATTTTTTTAAAAATACGATATTCTTGCTTAACTAACGTTTCTACATAGGGATTAAGCATTTAGAACGAAATCTAATGTCAGAAAATGGCACTTTACTCTTGACATTTTTCGGTTTTTTCAATTTTCTGGAAAATCCTATCATTAGATTTTTTTAAAAATACGATATTCTTGCTTAACTAACGTTTTTACATAGGGATTAAGCATTTAGAACGAAATCTAATGTAGGAAAATGGTACTTTACTCTTGATCGGTACGTTGGGACTTTGAAAATATTCGGGCGTACGCGGCGCGCTCGGCGCTTCGAACAGCTCCGGTGTCCCCATTATTTTCGATTTACGGCTAAAATAAATTTTTCTAATTTTTTTCAATAACATATTCCTGCTAAAATAACTTTTTTACATAGGGATTAAGCATTTAGAACGATACATTGTTTAAAATAAAGGCACTTTACTCTTGACATTTTACGGTTTTTTCAATTTTCTGAAAAATCCTATCATTAGATTTTTTTAAAAATACGATATTCTTGCTTAACTACCGTTTCTACATAGGGATTAAGCATTTAGAACGAAATCTAATGTCAGAAAATGGCACTTTACTCTTGACATTTTTCGGTTTTTTCAATTTTCTGGAAAATCCTATCATTAGATTTTTTTAAAAATACGATATTCTTGCTTAACTAACGTTTTTACATAGGGATTAAGCATTTAGAACGAAATCTAATGTAGGAAAATGGTACTTTACTCTTGATCGGTACGTTGGGACTTTGAAA
>NW_027476126.1:772500-802500 GCF_051020955.1 Megalopta genalis
ATACGCCGCTGGTACGAAGCAATACGCCGCTGGTACGAAGCAATACGCCGTTGGTAAAAAAGCAATACGCCGCTGGTACGAAGCAATACGCCGCTGGTACTTTGTAATAAGAATTACATTATAAGATAGAAAGCACTACGCCGCTGGACATAAAATCTCCATTATCCGAACGAAAGTAACACGCCGCTGGTACTTTATTTTATTATAATAATTTAATTATAAGACAGAAACCGCTGGTACTTGGTTGTAAAATCTCCATTATCCGAACGAAAGCAATACGCCGTTGGTACTTGGTTATAAAATTTTCATTACAAGATAGAAAGCAATATGCCGCTGGTTATATTAATGTAATCTTATGGAAAGCATTACGCCGCTGGAACTTTGACCATTGCAATAATCGATCGGAAGCTATACACAGCAAGGAATACGAATATTATACCAAGAGATCGAAAACAATACGCTGTTCGGACGTTTTGACTAGCTGTCGCACAGTGCAGACGCGTCGACCCGTCGCTCCGCATTTCGAGCGCAATTTCAGTGGTTTTTCAGTTCAGAAAATTACAGAGAGTGTTTGGTTGTGTTGCAGGAGTCAAACTGAATGATTTGATGCATAAAGTTTAATTAAACTCCCATTAGTTTGCCGGGAAACATCGATTCTTCCGATCTAGAAAGAGACAGAGATAGACGATCCGCGTTATGTTAAATATTGCAAGGTTCCCGATTCCACAAAATTATAAAAAGTATACGGCTGTGTAGCGGGGATCAAAACGAGTAATTTCGTGTATAAAGTTTAATTAATATCCCATTACTTTGCCGGGAAACATCAATACTTCGATCGCGCGAGAGAGACAGAGAAACGAACAGTCTTTTTTTCGATTTACGGCTAAAATAAATTTTTCTCATTTTATTCAATAACATATTCTTGCTTAGATAACTTTTTTACATAGGGATTAAGCATTTAGAACGATACATTGTTTAAAATAAGGGCACTTTACTCTTGACATTTTACGGTTTTTTCAATTTTCTGAAAAATCCTATCATTAGATTTTTTTAAAAATACGATATTCTTGCTTAACTAACGTTTCTACATAGGGATTAAGCATTTAGAACGAAATCTAATGTCAGAAAATGGCACTTTACTCTTGACATTTTTCGGTTTTTTCAATTTTCTGGAAAATCCTATCATTAGATTTTTTTAAAAATACGATATTCTTGCTTAACTAACGTTTCTACATAGGGATTAAGCATTTAGAACGAAATCTAATGTCAGAAAATGGCACTTTACTCTTGACATTTTTCGGTTTTTTCAATTTTCTGGAAAATCCTATCATTAGATTTTTTTAAAAATACGATATTCTTGCTTAACTAACGTTTCTACATAGGGATTAAGCATTTAGAACGAAATCTAATGTCAGAAAATGGCACTTCACTCTTGATCGGTACGTTGGGACTTTGAAAATATTCGGGCGTTCCAATCGCTCGTCTGTTGCATCATAGCGCGTCTCGGCGCAATCGACCGATTCGCTCGATCCATTATTTTCGATTTACGGCTAAAATAAATTTTTCTAATTTCTTTCAATAACATATTCCTGCTTAAATAACTTTTTTACATAGGGATTAAGCATTTAGAACGATACATTGTTTAAAATAAGGGCACTTTACTCTTGACATTTTACGGTTTTTTCAATTTTCTGAAAAATCCTATCATTAGATTTTTTTAAAAATACGATATTCTTGCTTAACTAACGTTTCTACATAGGGATTAAGCATTTAGAACGAAATCTAATGTCAGAAAATGGCACTTTACTCTTGACATTTTTCGGTTTTCTCAATTTTCTGGAAAATCCTATCATTAGATTTTTTTAAAAATACGATATTCTTGCTTAACTAACGTTTCTACATAGGGATTAAGCATTTAGAACGAAATCTAATGTAGGAAAATGGTACTTTACTCTTGATCGGTACGTTGGGACTTTGAAAATATTCGGGCGTTCCAATCGCTCGTCTGTTGCATCATAGCGCGTCTCGGCGCAATCGACCGATTCGCTCGATCCATTATTTTCGATTTACGGCTAAAATAAATTTTTCTAATTTTTTTCAATAACATATTCCTGCTTAAATAACTTTTTTACATAGGGATTAAGCATTTAGAACGATACATTGTTTAAAGTAAGGGCACTTTACTCTTGACATTTTACGGTTTTTTCAATTTTCTGAAAAATCCTATCATTAGATTTTTTTAAAAATACGATATTCTTGCTTAACTAACGTTTCTACATAGGGATTAAGCATTTAGAACGAAATCTAATGTCAGAAAATGGCACTTTACTCTTGACATTTTTCGGTTTTTTCAATTTTCTGGAAAATCCTATCATTAGATTTTTTTAAAAATACGATATTGTTGCTTAACTAACGTTTCTACATAGGGATTAAGCATTTAGAACGAAATCTAATGTCAGAAAATGGCACTTTACTCTTGACATTTTTCGGTTTTTTCAATTTTCTGGAAAATCCTATCATTAGATTTTTTTAAAAATACGATATTCTTGCTTAACTGACGTTTCTACATAGGGATTAAGCATTTAGAACGAAATCTAATGTAGGAAAATGGTACTTTACTCTTGATCGGTACGGTGGGACTTTGAAAATATTCGGGCGTTCCAATCGCTCGTCTGTTGCATCATAGCGCGTCTCGGCGCAATCGACCGATTCGCTCGACCCATTATTTTCGATTTACGGCTAAAATAAATTTTTCTAATTTTTTTCAATAACATATTCTTGCTTAAATAACTTTTTTACATAGGGATTAAGCATTTAGAACGATACATTGTTTAAAATAAGGGCACTTTACTCTTGACATTTTACGGTTTTTTCAATTTTCTGAAAAATCCTATCATTAGATTTTTTTAAAAATACGATATTCTTGCTTATCTAACGTTTCTACATAGGGATTAAGCATTTAGAACGAAATCTAATGTCAGAAAATGGCACTTTACTCTTGACATTTTTCGGTTTTTTCAATTTTCTGGAAAATCCTATCATTAGATTTTTTTAAAAATACGATATTCTTGCTTAACTGACGTTTCTACATAGGGATTAAGCATTTAGAACGAAATCTAATGTAGGAAAATGGTACTTTACTCTTGATCGGTACGTTGGGACTTAGAAAATATTCGGGCGTACGCGGCGCGCTCGGCGCTTTGAACAGCTCCGGTGTCCCCATTATTTTCGATTTACGGCTAAAATAAATTTTTCTAATTTTTTTCAATAACATATTCTTGCTTAAATAACTTTTTTACATAGGGATTAAGCATTTAGAACGATACATTGTTTAAAATAAGGGCACTTTACTCTTGACATTTTACGGTTTTTTCAATTTTCTGAAAAATCCTATCATTAGATTTTTTTAAAAATACGATATTCTTGCTTAACTAACGTTTCTACATAGGGATTAAGCATTTAGAACGAAATCTAATGTCAGAAAATGGCACTTTACTCTTGACATTTTTCGGTTTTTTCAATTTTCTGGAAAATCCTATCATTAGATTTTTTTAAAAATACGATATTCTTGCTTAACTAACGTTTCTACATAGGGATTAAGCATTTAGAACGAAATCTAATGTAGGAAAATGGTACTTTACTCTTGATCGGTACGTTGGGACTTTGAAAATATTCGGGCGTTCCAATCGCTCGTCTGTTGCATCATAGCGCGTCTCGGCGCAATCGAGCGATTCGCTCGATCCATTATTTTCGATTTACGGCTAAAATAAATTTTTCTAATTTTTTTCAATAACATATTCCTGCTTAAATAACTTTTTTACATAGGGATTAAGCATTTAGAACGATACATTGTTTAAAGTAAGGGCACTTTACTCTTGACATTTTACGGTTTTTTCAATTTTCTGAAAAATCCTATCATTAGATTTTTTTAAAAATACGATATTCTTGCTTAACTAACGTTTCTACATAGGGATTAAGCATTTAGAACGAAATCTAATGTCAGAAAATGGCACTTTACTCTTGACATTTTTCGGTTTTTTCAATTTTCTGGAAAATCCTATCATTAGATTTTTTTAAAAATACGATATTCTTGCTTAACTAACGTTTCTACATAGGGATTAAGCATTTAGAACGAAATCTAATGTAGGAAAATGGTACTTTACTCTTGATCGGTACGTTGGGACTTTGAAAATATTCGGCCGTACGCGGCGCGTCTCGGCGCTTCGAACAGCTCCGGTGTCCCCATTATTTTCGATTTACGGCTTAAATAAATTTTTCTAATTTTTTTCAATTACATATTCTTGCTTAAATAACTTTTTTACATAGGGATTAAGCATTTAGAACGACATGTTGTTTAAAATAATGGTACTTTACTCTTGTGATTTTTCGGTTTTTTTTGATTATTTTGAAAAATAAATTTTTGTAATTTTTTTAAATACGATATTCGTGATCAGTGAACGATTTCACATATGGATTAAGCATTTAGAATCGTGCGGAAGCGTTATTAAAAAAGTTTACTCGATGCGATGGGACTTTGAAAAGTTTGTGAAAATTTTCATATTGGGAAAAAATGTGTAATTTTTTGTCTAGTTTACGGTAGTGTAATTTATTTTAATGTTTACTATAAATTTTTTTTTCGTTCGTTCACGCGCTATGTTACAACAGCACGGCCGGGCGGTCTGTTGCCGCGGCGGTTTACACTCATAAGCGCGCGTGCTATTCGGCCGGCGGCGCCGGCGTCCTTGCCGGCCGTTCGGTATCTATAAGAGATACACGGTCCGTGCGAGGCGGACGGAGCAGAGCGGGTTTTGGGCCAATTCTACGATCTCGGTCGAGAAGCTGTCTCAGAGCTCCTTCGGGGCTTCGGTCCTGACTGTTTCGTGCCGTTTACGTTACGGACTTTTCTCCACACAGCGTGGCCACGGGTCGGTGTCTTTGACCGAATGGCCCATATGTGGCAAGCCCTACGGGGTTGGTTACCCGTATGCACTTTGTATGTATACTCGTACTCACTGAGCAATCGACTCTTCTGTCCGAGCGATGGAAAAATTTTTTAAAATGCATCTGTAAGATTTGGAAGCAAATCGTACCAATTGAAAACTGTGGCTAAAATGAATAGCCCAGTGGAGAGAGAAAACTATCAAAAAACTGATTTTTTAAATCAAGAGGTGTCAGAAATCGAAATGCCTAGCGCGAGCGGAAGAACACGCTTTCTCGCCAGTCCAGCATGTGTCCTGTCCGTTCTTCCTCGGCTTGCCGATTTTGCCCAGATCAGAGGTTTCGTGCTTCCGGCGGTCAGAAGATCAGCGTGAGCGTACGCGCTTCCACGACTATGGCATCACCCATGTCCTATTACTAGGACTATAACTATGACTATGGCTATTCAAACGGACATGACAACGGAACGAACGGGAAAGGACGAAGGCGGGCAGTTAACTTTAATATCAATAATGCCTAAAAGACAACATAAAGCTAGAGCCTCGGACACAGGGACTCCCGTCCCTGGGGTCCCTGTGGCGGAATTAACCGCTATGGACAGGAGGGACGTTGGCAACGACCTAGGCAATACAAAAGGACTAGACTCGGGTATACGTTTGGACGGGATCGGTCTTCGCGCCGTCCGCGTCCACCTCGTAAGGTGCGACGCTACGAATTTAGGGAAAAATAGGAAAAACAACCCCCGCGTCCCCCCAACCCCAACGCGAAACCGCGACCCCGCGACCGCGAATGTAGCCACGGGAATCAGGATACTACAGCTGAACATGCGACATTCGGCTGTAGTAACGGGCGAAGTTAGGGAGTTAATAGCGCAAAAGCGACTGGACGTCCTGCTCTTGCAGGAGCCACACGCCAGTAAGCAAGGCGCAGGTTATAGGGTAAGCGGATTAGGGACCGAAGTGAGGGTGGCGGCGGTGAAAACCCACTCCCCGTGGGCCGCTGTCGCCATCCCCAACCCTCACTTTGAGGTCACGTTCATCTCTCAACTCAGTAACCCGCACTGCGCATGCGCGGAAGTGCTGACCCCCGGCTTCTCCTTCTACGCGGTATCTCATTATTTTCAATACCAAGACGAGATAGAGAAGCACCTCAAGCACTTGGAAACGGTTCTCCTGGCATTGAGGGGGAAGAGAGTTATAATTTCTGTCGACGCGAACGCGCAATCCTCGCTCTGGAGCCCAAATAGCACAGACGAGAAGGGAGCGCAGTTAGAAAGATTAGTTTCCGCGTTTAGATTAACTGTAGTTAACGACGCTAGTCAACCACCCACCTTCTGGACGCCAAAAGGATCGTCATACATCGACGTTACCTTGGCATCCCCCTCCATGACGCCCTATATTAAGGAATGGAGGATAAGAAGCGAATGGACGACTAGCGATCATAACGCCATCGACATCCGGCTGCGGGTACCTAGGGCCGCGACGGGAAATCAGGGAGCAACGAACTCTCGGTTCGACACTCGTCGAGCGGATTGGGAGCGGTTCTCGGAGGCCCTGTCCGACCACTCACGGTCGAGGCTCGAAGTCCTGAGTTTGGAGTCGGTGGAAGATGTAAATAGGATGGCAGAGACGCTCACAGCCGTCATCACTGACGCCTGCACCGCGTCAATGCCTAAGAAGAGAAAATTTAGAAAGTCCAACCCGTGGTGGACCAAAGAGCTAACAAAGCTCAAAAAGGCCGTGTACAAGCAGAGGCGTGCCTTCCAGAAGACGATAGACGGACCCTCCCGCCTCCAAAAACTGCAGGAATACCGTACTTCGTTGCGGAACTACAGTAGGAAGGTGAAGAGGACGAAACGGGAAAGCTGGCAAAACTTCGTGACGTCGAACGGGAACACGGAGCCCTGGGGCATCGTATACAAGCTCCAGGCAAATAAACTCCGTGTAGAGAAAGTGATAAGCACACTCCGGCGCAACAATAAAAGTACAACCGGTGCTTTAGAAACCGCCAGCGAGCTTCTGGAAGCCCACGTCCCTGACGACCGACCTGAACTCGATTCGCCGACACAAAGGGTTCTCCGGGAAGAGGCGCGAATCGCCCCGAATACCGCCGACGCCTCGCCCTTTTCCTTGGTGGAGGTGGCCGGAGCAATTCGTTCCTTCGAAAATAAAAAGGTGCCAGGACCGGACCTCATCGAGGTACAGGTCCTGAAGGCCTCCGCGAAAACGATCCTCGGGGAACTCTCGCGACTATTCAATGGGTGCCTTCGATGGGGCGTCTTCCCCTCCGCCTGGAAGGTGGGCTCTCTGAGAATCCTCCTGAAAGGCGAAGGAAAGGACGAGAAGGACCCAAAATCCTACCGACCAATATGTCTCCTCTCCGTGATCGGGAAAACTTTCGAGAAGCTCCTTAAGAGCAGATTAGAGCAGACGGCGATGGCGACGGGACGCATCTCCAGCAGACAGTTCGGGTTTACGCGCGGAAAGTCGACTGAAGATGCAATTGTCGAGTTGCGCCGCATGGTCGATGACACCGAGCATCGGCATGTGATCGCACTACTTTTCGACATTTCCGGAGCCTTCGACAACGTCTGGTGGCCCCTAGTGTTAGGTAGTCTTAGGGATCGAGACTGCCCGCGCAACGTCTTCGAGGTAATCTCCAATTACTTCGAGGACCGCAAGGTCAGTCTCACGATAGGAACAGAAAGGATCTCCAAGCGCGTGACAAGAGGATGCCCGCAAGGTTCCGTCCTCGGCCCCGCGTGCTGGAACCTTATGTTCGACGGTCTCCTGAGGTTACTCGAAACCTCAGTTGAGAATAGGTTCTTAGCATACGCGGACGACCTCATCGTCCTCGTGGGGGGAAACAGCCGCAGAGACCTAGAGATCGAGGGTCAACGCGTTGTCGACCAGATCCTAGGTTGGTGCAGGACAGCTAAATTAGAGATATCCGATTCGAAATCGGAAGCAATTGTACTCCGGAATGGGTACGCAGACAGGGAAAAAATAGGCCGACGGGGAGGTTCGCGTCCCGATAGAAAAAGAAAAGCAGTCCGCGCATCGAAAGTAGATTTCCAGAAAAGACCGCCGGTCATTCGGATCGGAGCGAGGTCAATTAAATTCAAGAATACAGTTAGATACCTAGGCGTCCACTTAGATAGGGACATGGGTGTCCGATCCCATTGTCAATATATCAGCGACAAAACCGGGTCACTTTTCGCGAAACTTGGCAGGTTGGCGAGACGAGGATGGGGGCTCGGTTTCAGAGCACTCTCGGCTGTGTACCGCGGGGTCTTCATCCCGGTAGCGACTTACGCCGCCGCCGGATGGGCCGGAGGGTGCACGGCAGGGGAGCTGGGAATACTCGGAGCCGCTCAACGGCGTGCTCTCATCGCGGTGACCGGTGCATACCGCCGGTCATCGTGGGATAGCATGTGTGTGGTGGCCGGTACCCCCCCTATCGGACTTGAGCTACAACAGGCCAAAGCCCTTTACCAGGTCAGGAAAAATATGGATGCCAGGATCGGTAACATCGTGGTCCCAGCGGGAACCAACGATGCGAAAATTAGGATCGTGGCTGAGGTGAAAAGGATGTGGCAATCCATGTGGGACTCCTCCCACAAAGGCCGCACAACTTTCACCTTCTTCAGCAGTATCGAGAGAAGGATGGCGGCCGGGTGGATGGTACCGAACCACTTCACCACACAAGTCCTCACTGGACATGGGAATTTCCGTTCGCGCCTCTTCGCGTACGGGGTTGCCGACAGCGAGGCGTGTGGGTGTGGTCACGGGTCGGACACGGTAGACCACTTCCTTCTCCGCTGCAAATACTTCAACCCGCAGAGAGAAGCTCTACGGGACATCACCCCTAGCGGAACCTGGAAATGGCCTGAAGCGGCACAACACTTCGTGTCGTCGGAAAAGGTCTTCCAGGTATTCGCATCCTTCTGCCGGGAAACCCTTTGGCTAAAGGGCTTCCGGTAGGAAAAATCCTGATTCCAACACCCATCCCGATTTCCTAGGTCTTCGTTTAGTGGAC
The DNA here is from genome assembly GCF_051020955.1 of Megalopta genalis. NCBI lineage: Eukaryota > Metazoa > Arthropoda > Insecta > Hymenoptera > Halictidae > Megalopta > Megalopta genalis. The sequence continues at coordinate 781,477 of NW_027476126.1, forward strand.
GCGAGGCGTCGTGTCACGAGTTCGCCTCCCCGTGGTTCCCCGTGGGCGCCAGCAGATAGATGGAAACTGAAATTCGCTGGCGGCTAAAGAACTCGTCCATTGTAAACGTCTCAATGGCACGTGCGGATTTTTCCTCGGCCCTTTCCCTTGAATGTGGGGCCGCTGGAAGTGGATGGAAATTTAGTTGTGTATGCCCGAATGGGCGAGGAAGCATATCCGCGTCACCTTCGTGGTGGCCGGATTCACACTAAACTGTCCCTATCTACTGGCGGTGGCGGTCTGTGGCCACCCAGGGCGGGAGATAACCCCCGAACTAGCCCTCGCGTAGGAGGGTTGATCGGCCGAGTCGATGGGTGTATCGGCGATGAAGGCATTAGAGACCGTCAGTGCGTCGTACATGTAGTACTTCGCATAATGGCGAGGCCCTGATTTAGCATACGGGCTGTGGCGTGTTCTTTGTACAGCACTGTATGTGCTGTATGACTTCCGACTGGGGAACTGTTGTCACTCGTGGCATCAGTTCCCCAGTTTACGTTAAACGGTTTTTCAGACCGTTTTTCGTGGGCGGAACACGCCACTAGACAACACTCCGCTGGGCTCAGGAATACATGGGATGCAATCAATCCCCTGGGCAACCCAGGCCGCAAGGGGCAAACGTGCCCTAGCCACACTTGAGCCTCCACGAAAAAGGTACCGCTGGATAGCTCGTGTTCTTAAATACGCAGCGAACTGAACGAAGTGTGGTGGAGAGGAAGAGGCAGCCTCTCCGACTGCTGTCTCCCACGTGTTTGCCGTGCGTGGCGACCCTTGTCGTCGGAAAAGAGGATCCTGGGATCTGAGGGGGCCCTCTCCTGCGGGTGAGACGTCCCCAACACGTACCTTTGGCCTCTGCTTCGGCTAGATGGGCGGCTGGACGAGAAAAGCAGCCCTGGTCCAGTCAATCGGCTTGGAACGACCACACGCTTCGGGCAAGTGGGTTCTGCTGGGCGAGGACGCGGGCTGGGTAAGGAAACCGACCCAGCCAGCAGACTATATTCGGTGCGTAGCCCTAACTCAGCCTTTGGCGGGTTCCAAATTGTGCGGGTCGGTGGTGGCCGGGGAGCGCACTGGATGAAAGACCAAGACACATTATGGGTCTTAACAAAAATAATGAACAAAAAACTAAGCGTCCAAAGACGACGGGTCCAGCTCCTACTCGGAGTGAAGCCGTCGCCGCAGACGCGGGAACTGCAAATGCAGCTGTCAGTCCCCCCGCGTCTGTGAGAAAGACAAGATCCGGGAAGGTGATTAATATCGCCAATCCTCGTGTGATCTTGCAAAGATGTGTGACTCCCACGCGAGCGGTCTCGGTGAAAACCGAGCCCACGGTAGAAGGTACGCCGGACACCGGTAACGTGGAAGTAATCGAACGAGTCGGAGACACGTCACTCGTGAAGGTGCAGTCGGCACCCGAGCGTGTCGAGGACCCTACTGGTGACGGTTGGCAAACCGTCACCAAAAAGTCAAAGCGAGCCAAGCCGGGCGCACCCACCGGCAAGGCCGCAGTAAACCGGGCCAGGAGACCGAAGGGGACGTTCTCCGGGCAGAAGGTACGGCCTCTCGATCTCGTAAGAGACGAAGCCTTTAGGCGAGTGTCCGAAATACGGACCTTTTGCTTTCGACCTGAGTCGAAAGTCAATAAGGAGTCCGGGTCAAAGATACTCGCCGAGGTTGAGGCACTCAACGAGCTGGTCCAGGAGCTTATTCAACGGAATAGCTTCGTCGAAGGGCAGCTCGCCGCGGTCAGGGCGGACCTAAAAGCGCGTCCTGCCGTAATGAGTGCGATGCGACCTGGGCCGTCCAAGGGAACTCTCCCGAAGACGGCCTGCAACGCCGCGCAGTCGACTTACGCCCATGTGAACAAAGTCGACTGCAAAGGAGCTTCTCCGGAAGCGGGGAGACGGCCACAATCGCAGCATGTGGTAAGAATCTTCCCGCCGAAGGAAAAAGGACAGAGCAGCGAAGTTACGAAGGTTACTGTTCTGTCCCTCATTAAACCAGCGAAGGAGGCGATCCGAGTAAAGTCGGTCCGACGCATCCACTCCGGTGGCATCGTCGTCGAGACCGACCGAAAGGAGGACCTGAAAGCCTTCGTTGGCAATAAGAAGCTCCGGAGCGCGGGTCTGTCCGTCTCCTTACCCACCAAGCGGGACCCCGAGGTTTTAGTTTACGACGTCCCGCGTCGGATGGGTAAGGACGAAATTGCCTCCAGTATTTGGAGGCAAAATCTCTGCGATGCGAACCAGAAGGATGTGCCTTCGGGAATTCGGGTCAGCCGCATAGCTGGCAAGACCCCGGAGACAGCCAACTGGGTCGTTGCCGTCAGTCCGCAGAATCTTCAGCGGCTGAAGCAGAGGGGTAGCCGAGTTTACCTTGGATGGAACTCCTGTCGTGTACGGGATTTCGTCCAGGTGCTTCGGTGCTACCGTTGCCAACGCTTCGGGCATACCTCGAAGCGTTGTAAATTCAAGGAGGACGTGTGCGGTCACTGCTCCCAAAAGGGGCATACCTTCACGCTCTGTAGCAAGAAGAGTGAACCTCCGGTCTGCTCTAATTGCAAGGACAGAGGGTGGGCTAGTGCACACAAGTCGCGGGACCCAGCTTGCGCTTCCTATCAGGCGGCGCTAGCTTTGGAGTCGTCCCGTGTCCGACTTGAGTGACGGGCAGACGTGGACTTGTCCACTCCGCCATTCGAACGGCATGCTGGGCGGACCCCTCGGGGTTCGCCCCCTCGGGCCAGGCTGAAGCCCCTCTTGCGGAGATAAATTGACTTTAACACTACTCCGTCAAGAGTGCCTGGATTGGGTTGGACTCGAGGTGGCAGCGGGAGTAGCACGTTGTCTTCCCCTGTCACGATAACGAACGAGGGTAGAGCCAGACCATCGGCACGCGTCGAGAGAGCGGCTAGTATAGTCCACATAGGACCCAGGCATAGCCCATCTTAAGACTCACGACGACGACACTAACTGTCCCTATCTACTGACTCCGCTCTCAACCGCCGAGGTGAACGGACGTGCGACAAGTCGGTCCGAAGTTAATCCGCGTCGTTTCGTAAACGGTAGTTAAAAGTGACGAAAATCAAAAATTTTTTGTACCAACGTGCAGTGTTTTTCACCAACAACAACCTTGTGCAGTTCATTTGTTAATTGTTTTAACGTTAAAAAAGTTATAAGCATAAACATTTACTTTAAATTGTTCGCGTCCGTAAATTTTGACTACCTGCGCCGTCCCGGATTACAAGGGTCGCCGGCCAGGTAACGGTAAACGATAACGGTACCCCGTCCAGGTATACGGTTTTCCGCGTAGCTCCCTAGCAACGGTGCATAGTTACGAACACAAATTCCAACATACATAATACTTTAAACGCAAAAATTCTTTCTCGCGCAAAAATTAAAAATTAAAACTAAAAATCTGCACTTAAATTCCGGGCCGCGTGACTCGGTCACGCGGATAAAATACCATGGAGATGGATCTGGACAATGACTGGAAGATTGTCCAGTCCCGCGCAGCCCGAAAATTGGGAGAATCCATCGAGCAGAAAAAGAAGCTCAAGAGGAAGGCCGACTCTGTCACGGAGCAAGAACACAAAAGACGCCACAACAACGAAGAGGAAGAGTCCAGTGAACCCTCGCCGCTCCTGATTCTTCTCACGTTCAGCAGTGAGCTTGCGGACAGCCTTCCATCGGAAGATGCAAGGCACTTCAAAAACATCATCAAGGACGCCTACGACTACGCCGAAAAAATAGAACGAGAAAACAAGACACTAAAAAACAAGACACAGGAACAAGACTCACTACACGGAAAAATAGAGAAGCTCAGCCAAATCGTCAGCAATGTAGTTCACACCGTGAACAACATCAGCAAGGCCCCGCAACAACAACAAACAACAGCACCGACCTCCTACGCGAACGCAGCACGAACCAACATCAGAACCACGACAATCACCTCCATCAAATCTACACCCCGCTTTGTGACCACAGTTTACCCGAGACTAAACAACGACACCTGCAGCAGCGAAAACACTAAACAAACTATAATGAAAAACATAACACCAACAAAGGACAATATTAAAATAAGAAACGTAAGAAAAATAAAAAACAACGGAGTGCTTATAGAGACCGACACTAAAGAAGACTTAGACAAAATAATACGAAATAAAAACCTAGAAAACGCCGGACTAAAAACAGAATCACCCGCTAAAAAGAGACCGCGTTTAATAATCTACTCAGTTCCTAACTCCACTAACGAAAAAGAACTCCTCACAGCCCTGAGAAGCCAAAACTTAGAACACCTAACCGAAATAGAACTCGCGGAAAAAGTAAAAATCCTATTTAAATCAGGAGACAGAACCAAGGACACCACAAACTGGATAATTGAAACAGCACCAGAAGTTAGGGAACAACTCGCAGCAACAGGACGTGTTTTTCTAGGTTGGCACTCGTGCTCTCTTAGAGACTATAACGTTGTTAGTAGGTGTTATAAGTGCCAGGCCTTCGGACACATTGCCAAATATTGCAGGGCCACAATTGAAACTTGTGGCCATTGCGCTGAAGATGGACACTCCTTTTCCAACTGCCCAAACAAGAAAAATAGCCCGTCATGTGTAAACTGCAAGAGATTCAACAAGCCACACAACCACTCATCCAGAACCAAGGACTGCCCCGCTTTCTGCCACGCCCTAGAGATACAAACTTCAAAAACGGATTATGGTAAGTAAACCCTCAACTTTTATAAACCCAGTATCCACTAGACGCAACACAAGTAGCATACGAATCCTAAAAGTAGCACAAATAAACGCCGGAGGTTCTAAGACAGTAACTGACGAACTCAGACAGATAGCGACAAACAAAAAGATAGATATACTCTTGCTTCAGGAGCCCTACAGTAACGCGAACTCCATCCCAGGCTTCGGAATTACCACAAAAATCATAACCGACAAAAAACGCTTTTCAAAAATCTCTACCGCGGACAAAATTAAATCAGCAATAGTTATTTTCAACACCGAAATAGAAGCCCTTAAGATCGCACAAATAAGTAACACCCATTGCACATGCGTAGAAATCTGCACGAAAGACGACAGATTCTACATAATCAACGCGTATCTCCAATTTTGCGAAAACATAGACTCATACTTAGCCCACCTAGATAAAGCAATTACAACTCTCAAGGGGCATAAAATAATAATTAGCTTAGATTCAAACGCGAACTCCCCCCTCTGGTTCAGCAAACGCACAGATCCTCGAGGAGAGACAATGGAAGATTTCATCTCCCAACACAGACTCTTCGTAGTTAACAAGCCTTCCGCAACCTTCACATTCAACACACCTAGAGGAACTTCTAACATTGATCTCACTCTAGCGTGTGCAAACTCATTCGACAAAATCAGGTGTTGGTCGGTACATGACAGTACGACCACGAGCGACCACAGTCTAATAACCTATTCCATCCAACTATTCCACACTTCTAGCCGACCAGTCAGAACCAATAGGTTCAACGTTAAAAAAGCAGACTGGGACAAATTTCACCACTGTCTCTCCAACAAAACTACAGACGACCCGCCCCCCTTAGAAACCTCAACTCCAGAATCACTCGCCGCGAAAATAGAAAATAAAATCATAACAGCAGCAGAACAATCCATCCCGCAAAAAACACGCTTCCCGAAATCCGTCCCTTGGTGGACTCCGCAACTAAGCAAACTTAGAAAAGAGGTCACTGAGGCAAGACGTATCTATCAAAGAACAAAAACGAAATCGGTAAGGCAATCCTTAGGAGAGTCTTATCGAACCCTCCGAAACAAATATATCTCAAAAATTAGATCCGCGAAACTCAAAAGCTGGAGAAACTTCGTCTCCAAGGAAGGAAACGAAAACGCATGGGGAATAACATACAAAATAGCAAACAAAAAACTAAAAGCAGACAAAGTATGCGAAAGTATACAAATACAAGGTGAACAAACAATCACACTACGCGACACAATAGACAAACTCTTAGCCCACCTAGTTCCAGACGATAACACGACCAACGAAACAAACAGACAAATTAACATCCGACTGGAGACGTCGTCACCTCCAGCCACGGAAAATTCTCCCCCATTCTTAAAAACAGACATAGCCACAATAGTAAAATCCCTTAAACCGAATAAAGCCCCCGGACACGACCGACTAGAAAACGTAATCATTAAGCGGGCCTGGACTACCCTACATGGGGAAATCACAGAACTGTTTAATGATTGCCTAACCCACGGCGTATTCCCAAAACAATGGAAGCGTGCTCAGATTCGTGTGCTACTTAAAGGAAAAGAGAAAGAAGAGAGCGATCCTAAGTCCTATAGGCCGATCTCTCTCCTCCCAGTCCTCGGCAAAATTCTGGAAAAGCTTATGGCCAATAAGATCCACTGCCTTCTGCACAACCATGAGCTCACCTCTGATAGACAATTCGGATTCAAACCCGGAAGGTCAACAGAGGACGCCATGGTTGAATTAAGAAAACATGTAACTTACTCTCGGAACAAATATATGATAGGTCTGCTCTTCGACATCTCAGGAGCTTTCGATTCGGTATGGTGGCCCAGCATCCTCTGGAACCTAAAAAATAGAAATTGTCCGCGAGATATATACAAAGTTATTCAAAGTTACCTCTCTGACCGAACAGCAGAGATAGTCACCTCTAGCTTCATATCCCGCAAATCAGTAAACAAAGGTTGCCCTCAAGGTTCTATCCTGGGACCCATGTTCTGGAACTTAATATTCGACGAACTTCTAAATCGCCTAAATAGTCTAGGCCACAAAGTCATTGCTTACGCGGACGACCTAATAGTCCTCACTTCAGGAGACTCTAGATTACAGTTGGAAACAACTGCAAACTCCATCACAGCCACAATCTTAGAATGGTGTAGGGAACAAAAACTCCAAATTTCATCACAGAAATCGGAAATGATTCTGCTAAAAGGCTTTCTAGATATTAGAAGACCTCCCACAGTCAAGATCGGGAACTGCTCACTTAAAATGAAAAACTCCGTTAAATATCTCGGTGTCAAATTTGGCACAAGATTAAACATAACTCCTCACCTGCAACTAATATCAAATAAAAGCAAAATGATATTTCACGCTCTTGCTACAATTGCCAAAGCCAACTGGGGACTTAACCACAAGACCCTAGCTACTATTTACAACGGAGTCTTTGTTCCTATACTCACCTACGCCGCTGCTGCCTGGTCAGACAAGGTTAACAATTCACATCACATTAGACTCTTACACAAAACTCAAAGACATGCCCTTATCAGAGTTTCAAAATCATATAGAACAATCTCATACGATGCCCTAATGGTAATCACAGGCGCAATACCGATAGAACTACTCTTAGAGGAGAGAAGAGCAAAATACAATCTAAGCAGAAATCAAAATTTCAAAATCCGAAACTTAGAATTCACAACACTGCAACCAACACCATCCATAGAAATAAAAAACAAACTGCAAAAAGACATCCGGGAGCAGACTCTCGATGCCTGGCAGGAAATTTGGACCAACTCAACAAAAGGCCAGATAACACATGAGTTTTTCGAGAACGTTCGCCAAAGACTTGAAGCAAACTGGGTGGTCCTAAACCACTACGTCGTACAACTTCTATCTGGTCACGGTAACATAAGGAACATATTAAAAAGCATGAAATCCTTAGAATCGGACATCTGCGATTGTGGACAGGCGGACAATGTACATCACATTGTCTTCGACTGCCCACACCTACGCAAAGAAAGAGAAACCCTTATGGTAGCCGTCACCAGTACAGGCATAAACTGGCCTTGCCAGCTCAGAGAACTCGTTCTAGAAGACACATTCGGACACTTCACAAAATTCGCAATAGCAGTATTGAAATATAGAGAGAACATTACATTAGAAAACGTTAGTGGAACTTAGGATCAACCCAGACCCCGGTACAGCCGTCTAGACCACGCGGGCACTAACAACAGTTAGTGTGTCTAGACGTCTATAATCTCCACATGAGAAATCATGCGGACCCGCAAGAGACCGAGCCTCGCGCTGGTGACCCCGCCTCCTCGTGGCCCCCGCTGGAAACGTCGCGCTTTCAAGCCCATGGCTTGCCATGTACCTGCAAGCGCGACGGCTAAGCGGGTCACCTCCCACACGGGACGGTCTTCCCTCCGGATGAACCTTAAATGGTGACGGAGGGGTTTTTCCCAAGCACGACGCATGCATGCTCCAGATGCATGTGTACCCCCTTGTCCGTGGTTTCACTCACCCTAACACCGTCGGTATAGGCTAACCAAGCCTGGTACGACGAGCTAGCGCGTCGCGCTCATTAAAGCTCATTCACAATAGATGTCCCTATCTACTGTTGTGTATGCCCGAATGGGCGAGGAAACATGTCTGCGTCACCTTCGCGGTGACCAGATTCACACTAAACTGTCCCTATCTACTGGCGGTGGCGGTCTGTGGCCACCCAGGGCGGGAGATAACCCCCGAACTAGCCCTCGCGTAGGAGGGTTGATCGGCCGAGTCGATGGGTGTATCGGCGATGAAGGCATTAGAGACCGTCAGTGCGTCGTACATGTAGTACTTCGCATAATGGCGAGGCCCTGATTTAGCATACGGGCTGTGGCGTGTTCTTTGTACAGCACTGTATGTGCTGTATGACTTCCGACTGGGGAACTGTTGTCACTCGTGGCATCAGTTCCCCAGTTTACGTTAAACGGTTTTTCAGACCGTTTTTCGTGGGCGGAACACGCCACTAGACAACACTCCGCTGGGCTCAGGAATACATGGGATGCAATCAATCCCCTGGGCAACCCAGGCCGCAAGGGGCAAACGTGCCCTAGCCACACTTGAGCCTCCACGAAAAAGGTACCGCTGGATAGCTCGTGTTCTTAAATACGCAGCGAACTGAACGAAGTGTGGTGGAGAGGAAGAGGCAGCCTCTCCGACTGCTGTCTCCCACGTGTTTGCCGTGCGTGGCGACCCTTGTCGTCGGAAAAGAGGATCCTGGGATCTGAGGGGGCCCTCTCCTGCGGGTGAGACGTCCCCAACACGTACCTTTGGCCTCTGCTTCGGCTAGATGGGCGGCTGGACGAGAAAAGCAGCCCTGGTCCAGTCAATCGGCTTGGAACGACCACACGCTTCGGGCAAGTGGGTTCTGCTGGGCGAGGACGCGGGCTGGGTAAGGAAACCGACCCAGCCAGCAGACTATATTCGGTGCGTAGCCCTAACTCAGCCTTTGGCGGGTTCCAAATTGTGCGGGTCGGTGGTGGCCGGGGAGCGCACTGGATGAAAGACCAAGACACATTATGGGTCTGAATAAAATTAATGAACAAAAAACTAAGCGTCCAAAGACGACGGGTCCAGCTCCTACTCGGAGTGAAGCCGTCGCCGCAGACGCGGGAACTGCAAATGCAGCTGTCAGTCCCCCCGCGTCTGTGAGAAAGACAAGATCCGGGAAGGTGATCAATATCGCCAATCCTCGTGTGATCTTGCAAAGATGTGTGACTCCCACGCGAGCGGTCTCGGTGAAAACCGAGCCCACGGTAGAAGGTACGCCGGACACCGGTAACGTGGAAGTAATCGAACGAGTCGGAGACACGTCACTCGTGAAGGTGCAGTCGGCACCCGAGCGTGTCGAGGACCCTACTGGTGACGGTTGGCAAACCGTCACCAAAAAGTCGAAGCGAGCCAAGCCGGGCACACCCACCGGCAAGGCCGCAGTAAACCGGGCCAGGAGACCGAAGGGGACGTTCTCCGGGCAGAAGGTACGGCCTCTCGATCTCGTAAGAGACGAAGCCTTTAGGCGAGTGTCCGAAATACGGACCTTTTGCTTTCGACCTGAGTCGAAAGTCAATAAGGAGTCCGGGTCAAAGATACTCGCCGAGGTTGAGGCACTCAACGAGCTGGTCCAGGAGCTTATTCAACGGAATAGCTTCGTCGAAGGGCAGCTCGCCGCGGTCAGGGCGGACCTAAAAGCGCGTCCTGCCGTAATGAGTGCGATGCGACCTGGGCCGTCCAAGGGAACTCTCCCGAAGACGGCCTGCAACGCCGCGCAGTCGACTTACGCCCATGTGAACAAAGTCGACTGCAAAGGAGCTTCTCCGGAAGCGGGGAGACGGCCACAATCGCAGCATGTGGTAAGAATCTTCCCGCCGAAGGAAAAAGGACAGAGCAGCGAAGTTACGAAGGTTACTGTTCTGTCCCTCATTAAACCAGCGAAGGAGGCGATCCGAGTAAAGTCGGTCCGACGCATCCACTCCGGTGGCATCGTCGTCGAGACCGACCGAAAGGAGGACCTGAAAGCCTTCGTTGGCAATAAGAAGCTCCGGAGCGCGGGTCTGTCCGTCTCCTTACCCACCAAGCGGGACCCCGAGGTTTTAGTTTACGACGTCCCGCGTCGGATGGGTAAGGACGAAATTGCCTCCAGTATTTGGAGGCAAAATCTCTGCGATGCGAACCAGAAGGATGTGCCTTCGGGAATTCGGGTCAGCCGCATAGCTGGCAAGACCCCGGAGACAGCCAACTGGGTCGTTGCCGTCAGTCCGCAGAATCTTCAGCGGCTGAAGCAGAGGGGTAGCCGAGTTTACCTTGGATGGAACTCCTGTCGTGTACGGGATTTCGTCCAGGTGCTTCGGTGCTACCGTTGCCAACGCTTCGGGCATACCTCGAAGCGTTGTAAATTCAAGGAGGACGTGTGCGGTCACTGCTCCCAAAAGGGGCATACCTTCACGCTCTGTAGCAAGAAGAGTGAACCTCCGGTCTGCTCTAATTGCAAGGACAGAGGGTGGGCTAGTGCACACAAGTCGCGGGACCCAGCTTGCGCTTCCTATCAGGCGGCGCTAGCTTTGGAGTCGTCCCGTGTCCGACTTGAGTGACGGGCAGACGTGGACTTGTCCACTCCGCCATTCGAACGGCATGCTGGGCGGACCCCTCGGGGTTCGTCCCCTCGGGCCAGGCTGAAGCCCCTCTTGCGGAGATAAATTGACTTTAACACTACTCCGTCAAGAGTGCCTGGATTGGGTTGGACTCGAGGTGGCAGCGGGAGTAGCACGTTGTCTTCCCCTGTCACGATAACGAACGAGGGTAGAGCCAGACCATCGGCACGCGTCGAGAGAGCGGCTAGTATAGTCCACATAGGACCCAGGCATAGCCCATCTTAAGACTCACAACGACGACACTAACTGTGGTCATGTTTTACAGGAACGGGGGTCTTGCCTTAACCGGCCGGACCGCGAGGATGACAACCTCTCTAAAAAATCCCTAGCCCCAAGCAGCGTTGCGCGGTGAAGAGGGCGTAGCTGGAGTAAGCGCCAGCTATGGTTGGTGGGTGCACCAATCTTTAGCGGACAACCCCGGGGTACCTGGCGACCCCCCGGGCGTATTAGCCTTCCCCGGGTATGGCGGCTCTACCCGGGGTGACCTCCTTTCCGACCACACTCGTGGGATCAGTGATGGATTCTTTTTCAAAAATAACCGGGGAGGGGGGTAACGAGCGAGAGGGAGAGGCGTGCGAGCCAATTGTGCGCCTAAACAGATGTGTAGAGCCGGTGTCGCGGAGGCATTCTGCCACACGCGGCACTAAGAGGCCTGCGGAGGGCCTTGGCGACTGCGACGGGGGGGAGGAGTCGGACTTCTCCGTCTCCTCCCACCACTCGTCGCAGAGCGTCCCGGGCACCTCCACGAGGAAACGGGGCCGGCCACCGACGACCGAGCAATACGTTGGCCTCCAAGAGGCCAAACGGAGACAGGCTGAGGCTGAGAAAAGCCTCATAGCGGGCATTTTCGACCCGGTTGCCCCGGGACCGAGGCCCGCGAGTTCGAGCGACCAACTCCCTGATGAGGTGGAGGACGCTGCGGATTTCCGGGGCCGCCCGACGCGGGACGTTGCGGCCGCGGTAATGGAGTGCCTGGGCGATGTGGCCAGGATATCCAATGCCGCGACGGGGCTGAAGGCCAGTGCGGTGCGGTCCCTCCGGACGGCGGCCCTGAGCAGCCGGGCGGGCGTTGCGGAGCTGGCAGTTCGGTCGGCTCCCAGCGCCACCCGGCTGTTGGAGGCCGAAAATGCCACACTGAGGGAGCAGTTGGCGGAGTTACGGGCGGAGGTCGCCCGACTCCGTCAAGCGGTGGAGGCGGGGCCGGCTGCTGCCGGGATGGCTCCGCCGCTGCCCCCTGGGGGGGGCAAGGGGTTGCGGCCGGTTGTCGGCGCACGGGGGCCCCAGACCCCTGGGCAAGGAGGGCCCTCGCCACCACCCGCGGCTGTGCCAGCCGACTTGCTGGCACAGATCGGCGCCCTTATCGATGCCAAATTGGCATCGTTCAGAAGGGAGCTGGTCCCGCGGGTGCGAGGCCCACGATCGGCGGCACCCGTGCCGTCCGCCCCCTCCCTGCCGATGGACAGGAGGGGGGGGGAAGAAAAAGGGTGGCAGTGGGGGAGGGACTGTGGTCGCTAAGGCGGCGCAATTGCAGCCCGCCCCCACTGTTGCGCCGCCCTCCACCACACCTCCAATTGAGGTGTGGTCAAAGGTGGTTGGCCGGAAGGCCAAAAGGGCGGCTGCCGCGGATAAACCCGCGGCAGCTGCCAAGGCTGCTTTAACCCAGAGGGCGGCGAGGCGGGTGGCACCGGCTGCCCCCAAGGAGGCTCCCCTGCCGCCGCGTCCGCCCCGCACGGCCGCCGTTACTATAACGGTACCGGCCAGCGGGGCGATGAGTTATGCCGAGGCGATGACCACTGCCAGGTCCAAAATAGACCTGGCAAAAAAATTGGCATCGCCTCATTGAAGCCCAGGAGGGCGGTGACGGGGGGGATTATTTTGGAGGTCCCCGGAGCAGATGGGACTGCCAAGGCCACTGTCCTTGCCGCAAAGATGGCGGACGCGCTGACGGGAACCGGCGTGAAGGTCGCGCGCCCAATAAAGAAGGCCGACCTTAGGGTGCGCGGCCTGGTCGACTCGACCACGCCGGTGGAGGTCGCCGAAGCTGTCGCCCGTGTGGGAGGGTGCGACCGGGGGGATGTGAGGACCGGCGAAATCCGGTCTTCCCCCTCTGGTTTGGGCACCCTCTGGGTCCAGTGCCCTGCCGCGGCCGCACGCAAAGTTGCGGTCGCCGGCAAATTGACAGTGGGCTGGACCCAGGCGACAGTGGAGGCCCTCAGCGCCCGGCCCTTGCAGTGCTACCGCTGCTTTGGCTTAGGCCACACAAGGCAGCGGTGCACTGCGGCCGAGGATCGGTCCGGCTGCTGTTTTGGGTGCGGCAGTCAGGACCACAAGGTGGCTGGCTGCACTGAACAGCCAAAGTGCCCGCTTTGCGCGGGTGCTGGCAAGACGGCCGGCCACCGCCTCGGCAGCCGGGCGTGCCCTGCCAGCGCGAGACGCGGCAGAGGGAGCAGGGGGAGGAGGACCACGACGGCCAAGGCGGCAGCCGCCGTGGCAGCAACTAATACGAGGGATCCGGCACCCAAGGATGCCACCGTCGCGCCCGCGGGGGCGGTTGGGGCTGATAAAACCCCAGACGCCACCGCTCCCGCGGCGGCGATGGAGATAGAGGTGCCGGAGTAATGGGGCCTACTGGCCCTATTATTCAGGCCAACCTGAACCACTCGGTCAGGCCACAAGACCTTTTTGTGCAATTCCTGGCCGAGTGGGGTGCCGGGTTGGCCGTAGCGGCGGAGCCGTACCGGGTCCCCGACCATCCACATTGGATGGGGGACTTGGACGGCTCCGCCGTTATAATATGGGCAGGTCGGCCGGGGTCCCCGGCGTGCTCCGTTATCGAGCGCGGCCGGGGATACCTGGCCGTTGACTGGGGCGGCACCGTGGTTGTGGCGATCTACGCACCTCCGAGGTGGTCCCTCGTGGAGTTTGAACAGTTTCTGGACGTGGTGGGGAGATGCGTCTCCCGCTGCCAGCCACGTCCGGTGCTGGTCCTGGGGGACTTCAACGCCAAGTCTTCAGCTTGGGGTTCCCCCAGGACGGACCCGAGGGGCCGGGAGGTGCTTGATTGGGCGGCGGGACTCGAGCTCCGTCTCCTAAACACGGGCTCGGTCCATACGTGCGTGCGGTACAACGGGGGGTCCATCGTTGACCTATCATGGGCAACGCCCCCGGCCGTGCGCCGTATTACGGGGTGGAGGGTGGCGGAGGAGGTCGAGACGCTATCCGACCACAGATACATTGTTCTCGGCCTCTCCGCCGCCCCATCGACACCCCGACGTCGCCCCGCTGATGAGGGATCGCCTCAGCCGCGGTGGGCGCTGAAGCGCCTCGACCAGGACGCTCTGATGGCGGCAGCCCACGTCGTGGCCTGGCTGGCAACACCGGCCGGGCCAGTCGACGGGACAAGGGAGGCCCATTGGTTCCGGGGCGCAATGACGTCGATTTGCGACGTCGCCATGCCCCGGGCCAGGGTCTTCCCGAGGAAGGCGGTGTACTGGTGGTCGCGCGCGATAGCGGATTTACGCACAGAGTGCGTCCGCGCGCGACGCCAGTACGCCCGCGCCCGTCGACGACGACGTTCCGACGTGGAGCTGGCTATCCAGCTGTATGGGCGATACAGGGAGAAGGTGGTCGCCCTGCAGCTGGCCATCAGGCAGGCGAAGAGCCAGGCCTGGCGCGACTTTCTCGGGTCTCTGAACCGAGATCCGTGGGGGCGCCCATACAAAATGGCGATGGGACGTTTGCGTTCCTGGGCGCCCCCTCTGACGGAAAGCCTGGATCCGGGGATGCTCGGACGGGTCGTGGACGCGTTATTCCCCGTCAGCGGGGAGGCGTCCCGGCCCGTCCCTCAGCTAGAGGGACATGAGTGGTCCCCGGATCTGGAGGTCGCGCCGGAGGAAATGGCCGGGGTGGTCAAATGGCTTCGGGGCAAGAATACTGCCCCGGGGCCGGACGGTATCCCCGGCCGGGTCTGGTTGCTTGCCATGAGCGTCCTGGGCGGGAGGCTCAGAAGCCTCTTCTCCGGGCTCCTGAGGTCCGGGGTGTTCCCGGACCTCTGGAGGAGAAGTCGGATGGTCCTCTTAAAGAAGGATGGGAGGCCTGCGGATTCTCCCTCCGCGTACCGGCCCATTTGCCTCCTGGACGAGGTGGGCAAGATCTTTGAAAAGATCATTGCTGCCCGCCTCGCCAGGCACCTGTCCCGCGTTGGCCCCGATCTGGCGGACTGCCAGTTCGGCTTCCGGGAGGGGCGATCGACGGTCGACGCAATCGACCGTCTAAAGTCCCTCTCGGACAATGCCGTGGCACGGGGCGGGGTGTGCTTGGCGGTGTCGATCGACATCGTCAATGCGTTCAACACCCTGCCCTGGTCCGCCATTAGGGAGGCCCTGGTTGAACACCAGGTGCCTCCCTATCTGAGGCGGGTGATCGGGGCCTACCTGCGGGACAGGTGGGTGGAATACCCGGGCCGGTACGGGACGATACGGAGGGAAGTGGACTGCGGGGTCCCACAGGGGTCCGTGTTGGGACCACTCCTGTGGGACCTGGGATATAACGCAGTCCTGAAGGCCTCCCTGCCCGACGGTGCCACTGTCGTCTGCTATGCGGACGACACGTTAGTGGTCACCGTCGGGGACACCTTCGAGAGGACCATCCGACGAGCGGAGGTTGCGGTGGCAGCCGTCGTCGCGAAGATCCACGATCTGGGGCTGAAGATGGCCCCGGAGAAGGCCGAGGCCGTCTGGTTTGGACGGCCTCGGTCGCGGCCACCGGCCGGATCGTGGATCTGGGTTGGAGGAGCCTGCGTCGAGGTGAAGTCCGAGATCAAGTATCTCGGACTGATCCTCGACAGCCACTGGAGATTCGGGGCGCATTTCGGCCGCCTCGTCCCCCGAGTTGAGAGGGCGGCGGCCTCGCTCGGCCGCCTGTTGCCCAATCTCGGGGGACCGGATAACATGGTGCGTCGCCTATACCTGGGCGTGGTGCGGTCCATGGCCTTGTACGGCGCCCCGATCTGGGGGCCGTCCGCGAGGGCAAGCCGGCGCATCACTTTGTTGTTGCGCCGGCTTCAGAGGCAAATGGCCCTTCGCCTCATACGGGGTTACCGCACCGCGTCTACCGTGGCGGCGCTTGCTCTGGCGGGAGAAATTCCCTTCGAGCTGCAGGCGGCGATGCGCGCCTATGTCTATAGGCGCATATGCATCGCTGGCCGGGCTCGGGGGGACCCGCCGGAGCAGGAGGCGGTCGACGGCTTCGAACTCCAGGCCCGGGGACTAGCGCTCGCCAGATGGCATGCGGAGCTTTGCTCCCATGCCGCCGAGCGCGTCCCCGGGGCTCTCCTGCCACACTTCACCTCGTGGCGGGAGAGGCGGTTTGGCAGGCTCACCTACCGTGCGACGCAGGTGTTCACCGGGCATGGCTGCTTCGGTGTGTACCTGTGTCGCATCGGTCGGGAAGCGACGACGGTGTGCCACCACTGTGGCGCGGAGGAGGACTCGGCGCAGCATACACTGGAGGTATGCCCCGCCTTTTCAGTGCTGCGCCGAGTCCTAAGACGGGAAGTTGGTCGCGACCTCGCTCTCTCCAGCTTAGTTGGGGCCATGCTGGAGAGCCCAAGAAAATGGGCGGCAGCCATCGCCTTCTGCGAAGAGGTGATGCTGCAGAAGGAGGCTGCCGAGCGGGGTCGCCGTGAGCGGGGGGTGCGGCGTGTGCGCCCACGCCTAGAGCCCCCCTCCCCGAGCAGATGAGAATAGGCGGGCGGCGGGTGTACCAGATTACTGGTTTAATTGCCCGCCGCCCGCCAACCCCCCCCCCAACTGAAGCTGTCCTCCCCATAGTGGGAGTGACGAGGCGGTGTGGGGTGCGGTCCCCCGCACCGCCGAAGCAAGATGATTCATGGGGGGAGTATAAATCTCCCCCCCGGGACGCGGCCGGCCACCGCCATTCCATCCTGGTGGCCGGCCAGGCGAGGGGGAGCCGCGGTTGTGTTCTGTAAGAGTTCCCGTGGCTCCCCCGCTACTCGCCAGCGCCCTAGGCCGCCGTGGGGGTTTTAGCGGGTCAAAACCCGCACTACCCCCGCCCCGCCCCTCGGGCGGGACGGGGGTGTCTGACCAGCAGATTTCCCCCACGTTAAACAAAAAAAAAAAAAAGACGCGCTATGATGCAACAGACGAGCGATTGGAACGCCCGAATATTTTCAAAGTCCCAACGTACCGATCAAGAGTAAAGTACCATTTTCCTACATTAGATTTCGTTCTAAATGCTTAATCCCTATGTAGAAACGTTAGTTAAGCAAGAATATCGTATTTTTAAAAAAATCTAATGATAGGATTTTCCAGAAAATTGAAAAAACCGAAAAATGTCAAGAGTAAAGTGCCATTTTCTGACATTAGATTTCGTTCTAAATGCTTAATCCCTATGTAGAAACGTTAGATAAGCAAGAATATCGTATTTTTAAAAAAATCTAATGATAGGATTTTTCAGAAAATTGAAAAAACCGTAAAATGTCAAGAGTAAAGTGCCCTTATTTTAAACATTATATCGTTCTAAATGCTTAATCCCTATGTAAAAAAGTTATCTAAGCAAGAATATGTTATTGAATAAAATGAGAAAAATTTATTTTAGCCGTAAATCGAAAATAATGGGTCGAGCGAATCGCTCGATTGCGCCGAGACGCGCTATGATGCAACAGACGAGCGATTGGAACGCCCGACTATTTTCAAAGTCCCAACGTACCGATCAAGAGTAAAGTACCATTTTCCTACATTAGATTTCGTTCTAAATGCTTAATCCCTATGTAGAAACGTTAGTTAAGCAAGAATATCGTATTTTTAAAAAAATCTAATGATAGGATTTTCCAGAAAATTGAAAAAACCGAAAAATGTCAAGAGTAAAGTGCCATTTTCTGACATTAGATTTCGTTCTAAATGCTTAATCCCTATGTAGAAACGTTAGATAAGCAAGAATATCGTATTTTTAAAAAAATCTAATGATAGGATTTTTCAGAAAATTGAAAAAACCGTAAAATGTCAAGAGTAAAGTGCCCTTATTTTAAACATTATATCGTTCTAAATGCTTAATCCCTATGTAAAAAAGTTATCTAAGCAAGAATATGTTATTGAATAAAATGAGAAAAATTTATTTTAGCCGTAAATCGAAAATAATGGGTCGAGCGAATCGCTCGATTGCGCCGAGACGCGCTATGATGCAACAGACGAGCGATTGGAACGCCCGACTATTTTCAAAGTCCCAACGTACCGATCAAGAGTAAAGTACCATTTTCCTACATTAGATTTCGTTCTAAATGCTTAATCCCTATGTAGAAACGTTAGTTAAGCAAGAATATCGTATTTTTAAAAAAATCTAATGATAGGATTTTCCAGAAAATTGAAAAAACCGAAAAATGTCAAGAGTAAAGTGCCATTTTCTGACATTAGATTTCGTTCTAAATGCTTAATCCCTATGTAGAAACGTTAGTTAAGCTAGAATATCGTATTTTTAAAAAAATCTAATGATAGGATTTTTCAGAAAATTGAAAAAATCGTAAAATGTCAAGAGTAAAGTGCCCTTATTTTAAACATTATATCGTTCTAAATGCTTAATCCCTATGTATAAAAGTTATCTAAGCAAGAATATGTTATTGAATAAAATGAGAAAAATTTATTTTAGCCGTAAATCGAAAAAAAGACTGTTCGTTTCTCTGTCTCTCTCGCGCGATCGAAGTATTGATGTTTCCCGGCAAAGTAATGGGTTATTAATTAAACTTTATACACGAAATTACTCGTTTTGATCCCCGCTACACAGCCGTATACTTTTTATAATTTTGTGTAATCGGGAACCTTGAAATATTTAACATAACGCGGATCGACTGTCTCTGTCTCTTTCTAGATCGGAAAAATCGATGTTTCCCGGCAAGCTATTGGGAGTTTAATCAAACTTTATACATGAAATTACTCGTTTTGATCCCCGCTACACAGCCGTATACTTTTTATAATTTTGTGGAATCGGGAACCTTGAAATATGTAACATAACGCGGATCGACTGTCTCTGTCTCTTTCTAGATCGGAATAATCGATGTTTCCCGGCAAACTATTGGGAGATTAATTAAACTTTATACATGAAATTACTCGTTTTGATCCCCGCTACACAGCCGTATACTTTTTATAATTTTGTGTAATCGGGAACCTTGAAATATTTAACATAACGCGGATCGACTGTCTCTGTCTCTTTCTAGATCGGAAGAATCGATGTTTCCCGGCAAACTAATGGGAGTTTAATTAAACTTTATACACGAAATTACTCGTTCTGATCCCTGCTACACAGCCGTATACTTTTTATAATTTTGTGGAATCGGGAACCTCGAAATATTTATCATAACGCGGATCGACTGTCTCTGTCTCTTTCTAGATCGGAAGAATCGATGTTTCCCGGCAAACTATTGGGAGTTTAATTAAACTTTACACATGAAATTACTCGTTCTGATCCCCGCTACACAGCCGTGTACTTTTTATAATTTTGTGGAATCGGGAACCTTGAAATATGTAACATAACGCGGATCGACTGTCTCTTTCTCTTTCTAGATCGGAAGAATCGATGTTTCCCGGCAAGCTATTGGGAGTTTAATCAAACTTTATACATGAAATTACTCGTTTTGATCCCCGCTACACAGCCGTATACTTTTTATAATTTTATGGAATCGGTAACCTTGAAATATTTAACATAACGCGGATCGACTGTCTCTGTCTCTTTCTAGATCGGAAAAATCGATGTTTCCCGGCAAGCTATTGGGAGTTTAATCAAACTTTATACATGAAATTACTCGTTTTGATCCCCGCTACACAGCCGTGTACTTTTTATAATTTTATGGAATCGGTAACCTTGAAATATTTAACATAACGCGGATCGACTGTCTCTGTCTCTTTCTAGATCGGAAGAATCGATGTTTCCCGGCAAACTAATGGGAGTTTAATTAAACTTTATACACGAAATTACTCGTTCTGATCCCTGCTACACAGCCGTATACTTTTTATAATTTTGTGGAATCGGGAACCTCGAAATATTTATCATAACGCGGATCGACTGTCTCTGTCTCTTTCTAGATCGGAAGAATCGATGTTTCCCGGCAAACTATTGGGAGTTTAATTAAACTTTATACATGAAATTACTCGTTCTGATCCCTGCTATACAGCCGTATACTTTTTATAATTTTGTGGAATCGGGAACCTTGAAATATTTAACATAACGCGGATCGACTGTCTCTGTCTCTTTCTAGATCGGAATAATCGATGTTTCCCGGCAAACTAATGGGAGTTTAATTAAACTTTATGCATCAAATCATTCAGTTTGACTCCTGCAACAAAACCAAACACTCTCTGTAATTTTCTGAACTGAAAAACCACTGAAATTGCGCTCGAAATGCGGAGCGACGGATCGGCGCGTCTGCACTGTGCGACAGCTAGTCAAAACGTCCGAACAGCGTATTGTTTTCGATCTCTTGGTATAATATTCGTATTCCTTGCTGTGTATAGCTTCCGATCGATTATTGCAATGGTCAAAGTTCCAGCGGCGTAATGCTTTCCATAAGATTACATTAATATAACCAGCGGCATATTGCTTTCTATCTTGTAATGCAAATTTTATAACCAAGTACCAACGGCGTATTGCTTTCGTTCGTATGATGGAGATTTTACAACCAAGTACCAGCGGTTTCTGTCTTATAATTAAATTATTATAATAAAATAAAGTACCAGCGGCGTGTTACTTTCGTTCGGATAATGGAGATTTTACAACCAAGTATCAGCGGTTTCTGTCTTATAATTAAATTATTATAATAAAATAAAGTACCAGCGGCGTATTGCTTTCGTTCGGATAATGGAGATTTTATGTCCAGCGGCGTAGTGCTTTCTATCTTATAATGTAATTCTTATTACAAAGTACCAGCGGCGTATTGGTTCGTACCAGCGGCGTATTGCTTTTTTTCCAGCGGCGTATTGGTTCGTACCAGCGGCGTATTGCTTTTTTTTCCAGCGGCGTATTGGTTCGTACCAGCGGCGTATTGCTTTTTT
>NW_027476126.1:807500-817500 GCF_051020955.1 Megalopta genalis
CCAAAGGCTGAGTTAGGGCTACGCACCGAATATAGTCTGCTGGCTGGGTCGGTTTCCTTACCCAGCCCGCGTCCTCGCCCAGCAGAACCCACTTGCCCGAAGCGTGTGGTCGTTCCAAGCCGATTGACTGGACCAGGGCTGCTTTTCTCGTCCAGCCGCCCATCTAGCCGAAGCAGAGGCCAAAGGTACGTGTTGGGGACGTCTCACCCGCAGGAGAGGGCCCCCTCAGATCCCAGGATCCTCTTTTCCGACGACAAGGGTCGCCACGCACGGCAAACACGTGGGAGACAGCAGTCGGAGAGGCTGCCTCTTCCTCTCCACCACACTTCGTTCAGTTCGCTGCGTATTTAAGAACACGAGCTATCCAGCGGTACCTTTTTCGTGGAGGCTCAAGTGTGGCTAGGGCACGTTTGCCCCTTGCGGCCTGGGTTGCCCAGGGGATTGATTGCATCCCATGTATTCCTGAGCCCAGCGGAGTGTTGTCTAGTGGCGTGTTCCGCCCACGAAAAACGGTCTGAAAAACCGTTTAACGTAAACTGGGGAACTGATGCCACGAGTGACAACAGTTCCCCAGTCGGAAGTCATACAGCACATACAGTGCTGTACAAAGAACACGCCACAGCCCGTATGCTAAATCAGGGCCTCGTCATTATGCGAAGTACTACATGTACGACGCACTGACGGTCTCTAATGCCTTCATCGCCGATACACCCATCGACTCGGCCGATCAACCCTCCTACGCGAGGGCTAGTTCGGGGGTTATCTCCCGCCCTGGGTGGCCACAGACCGCCACCGCCAAACATGACCACAGGTTTACGGTATGTGTCCGACTTTAGTTGGCCCCTCACCTCAAGCCACTCCGGCTAGGTAGAACCTGCCAGGGAATAAACTCCCCGCCGGCACAGCCTTGAGGATCATTGGGGCACGAAGCCCCCCCACCACGACAAGGTAGCGGACACGGGGGGGATCATAGCGCGTCTCGGCGCAATCGAGCGATTCGCTCGACCCATTATTTTCGATTTACGGCTAAAATAAATTTTTCTCATTTTATTCAATAACATATTCTTGCTTAGATAACTTTTTTACATAGGGATTAAGCATTTAGAACGATATAATGTTTAAAATAAGGGCACTTTACTCTTGACATTTTACGGTTTTTTCAATTTTCTGAAAAATCCTATCATTAGATTTTTTTTAAAAATACGATATTCTTGCTTAACTAACGTTTCTACATAGGGATTAAGCATTTAGAACGAAATCTAATGTAGGAAAATGGTACTTTACTCTTGATCGGTACGTTGGGACTTAGAAAATATTCGGGCGTACGCGGCGCGCTTTTTTTTTTTTTTGTTTAACGTGGGGGAAATCTGCTGGTCAGACACCCCCGTCCCGCCCGAGGGGCGGGGCGGGGGTAGTGCGGGTTTTGACCCGCTAAAACCCCCACGGCGGTCTAGGGCGCTGGCGAGTAGCGGGGGAGCCACGGGAACTCTTACAGGACACAACCGCGGCTTCCCCTCGCCTGGCCGGCCACCAGGATGGAATGGCGGTGGCCGGCCGCGTCCCGGGGGGGGGGGAGATTTATACTCCCCCCATGAATCATCTTGCTTCGGCGGTGCGGGGGACCGCACCCCACACCGCCTCGTCACTCCCACTATGGGGAGGACAGCTTCAGTTGGGGGGGGGGGGGGTTGGCGGGCGGCGGGCAATTAAACCAGTAATCTGGTACACCCGCCGCCCGCCTATTCTCATCTGCTCGGGGAGGGGGGCTCTAGGCGTGGGCGCACACGCCGCACCCCCCGCTCACGGCGACCCCGCTCGGCAGCCTCCTTCTGCAGCATCACCTCTTCGCAGAAGGCGATGGCTGCCGCCCATTTTCTTGGGCTCTCCAGCATGGCCCCAACTAAGCTGGAGAGAGCGAGGTCGCGACCAACTTCCCGTCTTAGGACTCGGCGCAGCACTGAAAAGGCGGGGCATACCTCCAGTGTATGCTGCGCCGAGTCCTCCTCCGCGCCACAGTGGTGGCACACCGTCGTCGCTTCCTGACCGATGCGACACAGGTACACACCGAAGCAGCCATGCCCGGTGAACACCTGCGTCGCACGGTAGGTGAGCCTGCCAAACCGCCTCTCCCGCCACGAGGTGAAGTGTGGCAGGAGAGCCCCGGGGACGCGCTCGGCGGCATGGGAGCAAAGCTCCGCATGCCATCTGGCGAGCGCTAGTCCCCGGGCCTGGAGTTCGAAGCCGTCGACCGCCTCCTGCTCCGGCGGGTCCCCCCGAGCCCGGCCAGCGATGCATATGCGCCTATAGACATAGGCGCGCATCGCCGCCTGCAGCTCGAAGGGAATTTCTCCCGCCAGAGCAAGCGCCGCCACGGTAGACGCGGTGCGGTAACCCCGTATGAGGCGAAGGGCCATTTGCCTCTGAAGCCGGCGCAACAACAAAGTGATGCGCCGGCTTGCCCTCGCGGACGGCCCCCAGATCGGGGCGCCGTACAAGGCCATGGACCGCACCACGCCCAGGTATAGGCGACGCACCATGTTATCCGGTCCCCCGAGATTGGGCAACAGGCGGCCGAGCGAGGCCGCCGCCCTCTCAACTCGGGGGACGAGGCGGCCGAAATGCGCCCCGAATCTCCAGTGGCTGTCGAGGATCAGTCCGAGATACTTGATCTCGGACTTCACCTCGACGCAGGCTCCTCCAACCCAGATCCACGATCCGGCCGGTGGCCGCGACCGAGGCCGTCCAAACCAGACGGCCTCGGCCTTCTCCGGGGCCATCTTCAGCCCCAGATCGTGGATCTTCGCGACGACGGCTGCCACCGCAACCTCCGCTCGTCGGATGGTCCTCTCGAAGGTGTCCCCGACGGCGACCACTAACGTGTCGTCCGCATAGCAGACGACAGTGGCACCGTCGGGCAGGGAGGCCCTCAGGACTGCGTTATATCCCAGGTCCGCAGTCCACTTCCCTCCGTATCGTCCCGTACCGGCCCGGGTATTCCACCCACCTGTCCCGCAGGTAGGCCCCGATCACCCGCCTCAGATAGGGAGGCACCTGGTGTTCAACCAGGGCCTCCCTAATGGCGGACCAGGGCAGGGTGTTAAATGCATTGACGATGTCGATCGACACCGCCAAACACACCCCGCCCCGTGCCACGGCATTGTCCGAGAGGGACTTTAGACGGTCGATTGCGTCGACCGTCGATCGCCCCTCCCGAAAGCCGAACTGGCAGTCCGCCAGATCGGGGCCAACGCGGGACAGGTGCCTGGCGAGGCGGGCAGCAATGATCTTTTCAAAGATCTTGCCCACCTCGTCCAGGAGGCAAATGGGCCGGTACGCGGAGGGAGAATCCGCAGGCCTCCCATCCTTCTTTAAGAGGACCATCCGACTTCTCCTCCAGAGGTCCGGGAACACCCCGGACCTCAGGAGCCCGGAGAAGAGGCTTCTGAGCCTCCCGCCCAGGACGCTCATGGCAAGCAACCAGACCCGGCCGGGGATACCGTCCGGCCCCGGGGCAGTATTCTTGCCCCGAAGCCATTTGACTACCCCGGCCATTTCCTCCGGCGCGACCTCCAGATCCGGGGACCACTCATGTCCCTCTAGCTGAGGGACGGGCCGGGACGCCTCCCCGCTGACGGGGAATAGCGCGTCCACGACCCGTCCGAGCATCCCCGGATCCAGGCTTTCCGTCAGAGGGGGCGCCCAGGGACGTAAACGTCCCATCGCCATTTTGTATGGGCGCCCCCACGGATCTCGGTTCAGAGACCCGAGAAAGTCGCGCCAGGCCTGGCTCTTCGCCTGCCTGATGGCCAGCTGCAGGGCGACCACCTTCTCCCTGTATCGCCCATACAGCTGGATAGCCAGCTCCACGTCGGAACGTCGTCGTCGACGGGCGCGGGCGTACTGGCGTCGCGCGCGGACGCACTCTGTGCGTAAATCCGCTATCGCGCGCGACCACCAGTACACCGCCTTCCTCGGGAAGACCCTGGCCCGGGGCATGGCGACGTCGCAAATCGACGTCATTGCGCCCCGGAACCAATGGGCCTCCCTTGTCCCGTCGACTGGCCCGGCCGGTGTTGCCGGCCAGGCCACGACGTGGGCTGCCGCCATCAGAGCGTCCTGGTCGAGGCGCTTCAGCGCCCACCGTGGCTGAGGCGATCCCTCATCAGCGGGGCGACGTCGGGGCGTCGATGGGGCGGCGGAGAGGCCGAGAACAATGTATCTGTGGTCGGACAGCGTCTCGACCTCCTCCGCCACCCTCCACCCCGTAATACGGCGCACGGCCGGGGGCGTTGCCCATGACAGGTCAACGATGGACCCCCCGTTATACCGCACGCACGTATGGACCGAGCCCGTGTTTAGAAGACAGAGTCCGAGTCCCGCCGCCCAATCAAGCACCTCCCGGCCCCTCGGGTCCGTCCTGGGGGAACCCCAAGCTGAAGACTTGGCGTTGAAGTCCCCCAGGACCAGCACCGGACGCGGCTGGCAGCGAGAGACGCATCTCCCCACCACGTCCAGATACTGTTCATACTCCACGAGGGACCACCTCGGAGGTGCGTAGATCGCCACAACCACGGTGCCGCCCCAGTCAACGGCCAGGTATCCCCGGCCGCGCTCGATAACGGAGCACGCCGGGGACCCCGGCCGGCCTGCCCATATTATAACGACGGAGCCGTCCAAGTCCCCCATCCAATGTGGATGGTCGGGGACCCGGTACGGCTCCGCCGCTACGGCCAACCCGGCACCCCGCTCGGCCAGGAATTGCACAAAAAGGTCTTGTGCCCTGACCGAGCGGTTCAGGTTGGCCTGAATAATAGGGCCAGTAGGCCCCATTACTCCGGCGCCTCAATCTCCATCGCCGCCGCGGGAGCGGTGGCGTCTGGGGTTTTATCAGCCCCAACCGCCCCCGCGGGCGTGACGGTGGCATCCTTGGGTGCCGGATCTTTTGTATTAGTAGCTGCCACGGCGGCTGCCGCCTTGGCCGTCGTGGTTCTCCTCCCCCTGCTCCCTCTGCCGCGTTTCGCGCTGGCAGGGCACGCCCGGCTGCCGAGGCGGTGGCCGGCCGGCTTGCCAGCACCCGCGCAAAGCGGGCACTTTGCCTGTTCAGTGCAGCCAGCCACCCTGTGGTCCTGACTGCCGCACCCAAAACAGCAGCCGGACCGATCCTCGGCCGCAGTGCACCGCTGCCTCGTGTGGCCTAAGCCAAAGCAGCGGTAGCACTGCAAGGGGCGGGCGCTGAGGGCCTCCACCGTCGCCTGGGTCCAGCCCACTGTCAATTTGCCAGCGACCGCAACTTTGCGCGCGGCCGCAGCAGGGCACTGGACCCAGAGGGTGCCCAAACCAGAGGGGGAAGACCGGATTTCGCCGGTCTTCACATCCCCCCGGTCGCACCCTCCCACACGGGCGACAGCTGCGGCGACCTCCACCGGCGTGGTCGAGTCGACCAGGCCGCGCACCCTAAGGTCGGCCTTTTTGATTGGGCGCGCGACCTTCACGCCGGTCCCTGCCAGCGCGTCAGCCATCTTAGAGGCCAGGGCAGTGGCCTTGGCTGCTCCATCAGCTCCGGGGACCTCTAAAATTATTGACCCCGTCACCGCTCTCCTGGGCTTCAGCGAGGCGATGCCAAGTTCTGCCAGGTCTATTTTGGACCTGGCAGTGGCCATCGCCTCGGCGTAACTCATCGCCCCGCCGGCCGGTACCGTTAGAGTAACGGCAGCCGTGCGGGGCGGACGTGGCGGCAGGGGAGCCCTTTTGGGAGCAGCCGGTGCCACCCGCTTCGCCGCCCTCTCGGTCAAAGCAGCCTTGGCAGCTGCCGCAGGTTTATCTGCGGCAGCCGCCCTTTTGGCCTTCCGGCCAACTACCTTTGACCACACCTCAGTTGGAGGTGTGGTGGAGGGCGGCGCAACAGTGGGGGCGGGCTGCATTTGTGTCGCCTTAGCGACCACAGTCTCTCCCCCACTGCCACCCTTTTTCTTTCCCCCCCTCCTGTCCATCGGCAGGGGTGGGGCGGGCGGCACGGGTGCCGCCGATCGCGGGCCTCGCACCCGCGGGACCAGCTCCCTTCTGAACGATGCCAATTTGGCGTCGATAAGGGAGCCGATCTGTGCCAGCAAGTCGGCTGACACAGCCGCGGGTGGGAGCGAGGACCCTCCTCGCCCAGGGGACTGGGGCCCCCGAGCGCTGATAACCGGCAGCAACCCCTTGCCCCCATCAGGGGGCAGCGGCGGAGCCATCCCGGCAACAGCCGGCCCCGCCTCCACCGCTTGACGGAGTCGGGCGACCTCCGCCCGCAACTCCGCCAATTGCTCTCGCAATTGAGCGTTCTCGGCCTCCAACAGCCGGGTGGCGCTGGGAGCCGACCGAACTGCCAGCTCCGCAACGCCCACCCGGCTGCTCAGGGCCGCCGTCCGGAGGGACCGCACCGCACTGGCCTTCAGCCCCGTCGCGGCATTGGATATCCTGGCCACATCGCCCAGGCACTCCATTACCGCGGCCGCAACGTCCCGCGTCGGGCGGCCCCGGAAATCCGCAGCGACCTCGACCTCGTCCGGAAGCGGGTCGCTCGAACTCGCGGGCCTCGGTCCCGGGGCAACCGGGTCGAAAATGCCCGCTATGAGGCTTCTTTCAGCCTCAGCCTGTTTGCGTTTGGCCTCTTGGAGGCCAACGTATTGCCCGGTCGTCGGTGGCCGGCCCCGTTTCCTCGTGGAGGTGCCCGGGACGCTCTGCGACGAGTGGTGGGAGGAGACGGAGAAGTCCGACTCCTCCCCCCCGTCGCAGTCGCCAAGGCCCTCCGCAGGCCTCTTTGCGCCGCGTGTTGCAGAATGCCTCCGCGACACCGGCTCTGTACATCTTTTGAGGCGCACGATAGGCCCGCGCACCTCCACCTCACGCTCGTTTCCCCCCTCCCCGGTTGTATTTGAAAAAGAATCCATATCTGATCCCACGAGTGTGGTCGGAAAGGAGGTCACCCCGGGTAGAGCCGCCATACCCGGGGAAGGCTAATACGCCCGGGGGGTCGCCAGGTACCCCGGGGTTGTCCGCTAACGATTGGTGCACCCACCAACCATAGCTGGCGCTTACTCCAGCTACGCCCTCTTCACCGCGCAACACTGCTTGGGGCTAGGGATTTTTTAGAGAGGTTGTCATCCTCGCGGTCCGGCCGGTTAAG
Source organism: Megalopta genalis (assembly GCF_051020955.1). Lineage (NCBI taxonomy): Eukaryota > Metazoa > Arthropoda > Insecta > Hymenoptera > Halictidae > Megalopta > Megalopta genalis. The sequence continues at coordinate 814,666 of NW_027476126.1, forward strand.
GCAAGACCCCCGTTCCTGTAAAACATGACCACAGGTTTACGGTATGTGTCCGACTTTAGTTGGCCCCTCACCTCAAGCCACTCCGGCTAGGTAGAACCTGCCAGGGAATAAAATCCCCACCGGCACAGCCTTGAGGATCATTAGGGCACGAAGCCCCCCCACCACGACAAGGTAGCGGACACGGGGGGGGGGTACGCGGCGCGCTCGGCGCTTTGAACAGCTCCGGTGTCCCCATTATTTTCGATTTACGGCTAAAATAAATTTTTCTAATTTTTTTTCAATAACATATTCTTGCTTAAATAACTTTTTTACATAGGGATTAAGCATTTAGAACGATACATTGTTTAAAATAAGGGCACTTTACTCTTGACATTTTACGGTTTTTTCAATTTTCTGAAAAATCCTATCATTAGATTTTTTTAAAAATACGATATTCTTGCTTAACTAACGTTTCTACATAGGGATTAAGCATTTAGAACGAAATCTAATGTCAGAAAATGGCACTTTACTCTTGACATTTTTCGGTTTTTTCAATTTTCTGGAAAATCCTATCATTAGATTTTTTTAAAAATACGATATTCTTGCTTAACTAACGTTTCTACATAGGGATTAAGCATTTAGAACGAAATCTAATGTAGGAAAATGGTACTTTACTCTTGATCGGTACGTTGGGACTTTGAAAATATTCGGGCGTTCCAATCGCTCGTCTGTTGCATCATAGCGCGTCTCGGCGCAATCGACCGATTCGCTCGACCCATTATTTTCGATTTACGGCTAAAATAAATTTTTCTAATTTTTTTCAATAACATATTCTTGCTTAAATAACTTTTTTACATAGGGATTAAGCATTTAGAACGATACATTGTTTAAAATAAGGGCACTTTACTCTTGACATTTTACGGTTTTTTCAATTTTCTGAAAAATCCTATCATTAGATTTTTTTAAAAATACGATATTCTTGCTTAACTAACGTTTCTACATAGGGATTAAGCATTTAGAACGAAATCTAATGTAGGAAAATGGTACTTTACTCTTGATCGGTACGTTGGGACTTTGAAAATATTCGGGCGTTCCAATCGCTCGTCTGTTGCATCATAGCGCGTCTCGGCGCAATCGAGCGATTCGCTCGACCCATTATTTTCGATTTACGGCTAAAATAAATTTTTCTCATTTTATTCAATAACATATTCTTGCTTAGATAACTTTTTTACATAGGGATTAAGCATTTAGAACGATATAATGTTTAAAATAAGGGCACTTTACTCTTGACATTTTACGGTTTTTTCAATTTTCTGAAAAATCCTATCATTAGATTTGTTCAAAAATACGATATTCTTGCTTAACTAACGTTTCTACATAGGGATTAAGCATTTAGAACGAAATCTAATGTCAGAAAATGGCACTTTACTCTTGACATTTTTCGGTTTTTTCAATTTTCTGGAAAATCCTATCATTAGATTTTTTTAAAAATACGATATTCTTGCTTAACTAACGTTTCTACATAGGGATTAAGCATTTAGAACGAAATCTAATGTAGGAAAATGGTACTTTACTCTTGATCGGTACGTTGGGACTTAGAAAATATTCGGCCGTACGCGGCGCGTCTCGGCGCTTCGAACAGCTCCGGTGTCCCCATTATTTTCGATTTACGGCTTAAATAAATTTTTCTAATTTTTTTCAATTACATATTCTTGCTTAAATAACTTTTTTACATAGGGATTAAGCATTTAGAACGACATGTTGTTTAAAATAATGGTACTTTACTCTTGTGATTTTTCGGTTTTTTTTGATTATTTTGAAAAATAAATTTTTGTAATTTTTTTAAATACGATATTCGTGATCAGTGAACGATTTCACATATGGATTAAGCATTTAGAATCGTGCGGAAGCGTTATTAAAAAAGTTTACTCGATGCGATGGGACTTTGAAAAGTTTGTGAAAATTTTCATATTGGGAAAAAATGTGTAATTTTTTGTCTAGTTTACGGTAGTGTAATTTATTTTAATGTTTACTATAAATTTTTTTTTCGTTCGTTCACGCGCTATGTTACAACAGCACGGCCGGGCGGTCTGTTGCCGCGGCGGTTTACACTCATAAGCGCGCGTGCTATTCGGCCGGCGGCGCCGGCGTCCTTGCCGGCCGTTCGGTATCTATAAGAGATACACGGTCCGTGCGAGGCGGACGGAGCAGAGCGGGTTTTGGGCCAATTCTACGATCTCGGTCGAGAAGCTGTCTCAGAGCTCCTTCGGGGCTTCGGTCCTGACTGTTTCGTGCCGTTTACGTTACGGACTTTTCTCCACACAGCGTGGCCACGGGTCGGTGTCTTTGACCGAATGGCCCATATGTGGCAAGCCCTACGGGGTTGGTTACCCGTATGCACTTTGTATGTATACTCGTACTCACTGAGCAATCGACTCTTCTGTCCGAGCGATGGAAAAATTTTTTAAAATGCATCTGTAAGATTTGGAAGCAAATCGTACCAATTGAAAACTGTGGCTAAAATGAATAGCCCAGTGGAGAGAGAAAACTATCAAAAAACTGATTTTTTAAATCAAGAGGTGTCAGAAATCGAAATGCCTAGCGCGAGCGGAAGAACACGCTTTCTCGCCAGTCCAGCATGTGTCCTGTCCGTTCTTCCTCGGCTTGCCGATTTTGCCCAGATCAGAGGTTTCGTGCTTCCGGCGGTCAGAAGATCAGCGTGAGCGTACGCGCTTCCACGACTATGGCATCACCCATGTACTTTTTCCTTTGAATATATTTGAGTACATAAGAAATATTAAAACATATAGAGAGAACTGTGTCTTGGATCTTAAAAATTTGTCAATAGCGATGATA